>NC_134813.1:41411365-41416365 GCF_046742065.1 Oratosquilla oratoria | reverse complement strand
AAGGAGGAAGAGGGGGAAGGGAGAGAGAGGAAGGGAGAGAGGAGGAGGAGGAGGAGGGGGAAGGGAGAGAGGGGGAAGGGAGAGAGGGGGGAAGGGAAGATGGGGGAAGGGGAGAGGGGAAAGGGGAAGAGAGGGGAAAGGGGAAGAGAGGGAAAAGGGGTGAGAGAGGGGAAGGGGTAGAGGGGGAAAGGGGAGAGAGGGGGAATGGGGAGAGAGGGGGAATGGGGAGAGAGTGGGAAGGGGAAGAGAGGGGGAAGGGGGAGAGGGGGAAGGGGAGAGGGGGAAGGGGAGAGGGGGAAGGGGGAGAGGGGGAAGGGGGAAGAGAAATAGGGAGAAGTGGAGAGAGGGGAAAGGGGAGAGTGAAAATTGGGAGAGAGGGGAAATTGGAAGACAGGAGGAAGGGGAGAGGGGAAACTGGGAGAGTGGGGGAAGGGGGAGGAGAAAGAGGGGGAAGTGGGGAGAGGGGGGGCGCGAAGAGAGAGATCACAGAGTCTGCGGTGGCAGGGAAGAATTCGGTGTCATAAGTGAATTGGAAAAATGGCGAAGAACGCGGGACTGATGATATAGAGCGAAAAATGGGAGAAAAAAATACTGAATAAAAGAATAAAGAGAACAAAATATGTTTGGGCTCGATTATCAACGTATTACTACTTGTCATGGATGTCCTAGCACATAAGGTCTTGGTTGCAGCTGAGCGTCTCCTAGTGTAAGCCCCTTTCCGGGGACTTAAAGCCATTTCAATCTCCTGTCACGTTCTCATCCCTAACTCCTACTCGCTCTCGTCTAATCTGCATAATAACGATCCTATTTATTTATTCATTTTAATTTTTTATTATTACTTATTTATTCATATTTATCTATTCATTTGTTTATTGTTTATTTATTTATTTATCTATTTATTTATTTATTTTTTTTTTTTTTTTACATAACTCGGCATGAGGTTCTTGGGTCTACGTTAAGGTCGATTGAAGGATGAGTGGATTAATACAAGAAATAATAACAAGACAAATATGAATAAATGAATTTGTAAATATGTAGGTAATAGATAATTAGGTAGTAAATTATAAATCAATAACTAAATACATAACAGTTGTTACATGCACATTAAATGTCATTATATAAACATTTACACACACGCACGCACGCACACACGCACGCACCCACACACGCACGCACACGCACACACACATGCGCGCGCACCCACACCCACACACACACACACATACATACTCACGCACACACACACACACACACACACACACACACACACACACACACACACACACACACACACACACACACACACACACACACACACACACACACACACACACACACACACACACACACACACATATTTCCATTATTGCGCGCAAAAACGCGCATCTTAGATCATATGATAATGTATTGTAATATGACACAATATAAACACAGTTACCTAATGGCATATAATGTATAATTCATCTAATAAAAAATTATATAAAACCGCATTCTTCAACCATCCACTCCCTCATTTCACTCCCTCATTCCCTAAACAGAAGAACGGACATTCCACAGATCATCTGTGGCATTGATGAAATGCACCAAAACAGAGGTCACCAGGAACCGAATATGCAAAGGGGACGAGACAGCGCGAGGGGAGGCTGCAAGCCCCGTTGGCACTAAGTGGCACTGTGCCTCGATTTGACCCAACTTTTACGACCGAAAGATTTGCTGCAAAGTGCCGGGGCTCCGTCCCCGGAATTTCGTTTTCACCAAGTCAGTGCCGCAGATGGAACGATGTGTGAAGCAGTTTGATTATTACTTACTTGTCGCTTGTTCTCTTTTTTATATAAAAATACGAACTGTAAGAACATTTGTTCTTGTTACTATAGTGAAGAATGCTTAAAAGGGCTGATTATCTGGAGACATAAGAACGTACAAAGAATTTTTACTACAATTCCTTTTATTCATTCGTTCGTTTATCTATTTACTTATTTACCCATTCATCTACTTGTTCATTCATTTAATTACTTTTAGATACGAATACGCATAGTGAATAGTTTTAATCTGGCTAATCTATTGAAAAATCTTAAAATTTTATTTTTTTTCTTCATAAATTTTAACTCAATATTTTGATCTTACAAGTTCGACGAACCCAAACCTTGGACAAGAGTCTTTGATTCAATTCCTCATTTGGAGTCGCCGACTGATTTCATTCACAAAAGAAGCACTATCTATGCAGTGTGTGTGTGTGTGTGTGTGTGTGTGTGTGTGTGTGTGTGTGTGTGTGTGTGTGTGTGTGTGTGTGTGTGTGTGTGTGTGTGTGTGTAAATGGTTATGTAAGGACATTTTATGTGTATGTAAGAACGGTTATATATCTAGGTATTGATCTATCATTTTCTAGCATTTTCCCAAATACTTAAAGTTCACTATTTCTTACACTGTATGTTTATGTAAGGACATTTGATGTGTACGTAAGAACGGTTATTTATCTAGATATTGATCTATCATTTTCTAACATTTTCCCCAAGTACATATAGTTCACTATTTCTTACACTATGTAGATTTGAAATCTAGATCATATACTCCAGCAAGGGAGAAAATGACGTAATCTTGCATAAACTCGAAGGACATGGTGATGGCACATGAGTGCCAGGGTGCCACGTGTAATTTCTTGACTTATCAAAATGGCGACGAAGACATGAAAGACCCCTTCAGGCACTGTTGCAAACAGTACTCAAGAAGACTCTACCCCCACGGCTCTAAGAATTTTGTATATTTGTTGTTGGGAACAATGAAAGAACACAACGAAAAACACATTAAAATAAAAATCTACCAGATGTAAGTGCACGTGTGTGTGTGTGTGTGTGTGTGTGTGTGTGTGTGTGTGTGTGTGTGTGTGTGTGTGTGTGTGTGTGTGTGTGTGTGTGTGTGTGTGTGTGTGTGTTTGTGTGTGTATTTACCTAGCTGTATTTCCCAAGTTGTATTATACGGGAAGGGGAGCTATGCTCGCAGTGACCTGTCTTTGTATCTCGCAACATCTAGTTTGTTTGTTTGTGTGCGTGTGTGTGTGTGTGTGTGTGTGTGTGTGTGTGTGTGTGTGTGTGTGTGTGTGTGTGTGTGTGTGTGTGTGTGTGTGTGCATGTGTGTGTGTGTGCATGTGTGTGTGTGTGCATGTGTGTGTGTGTGTGTGTGTGTGTGTGTGTGTGTGTGTGTGTGTGTGTGTGTGTGTGTGTGTGTGTGTGTGTGTGTGTGTGTGTGTGTGTGTAAAAGTGTGTGTGTGTTTGCGCCCGTTTTCGCGAGCGTGTACGTGTGTGAGCCAATTCATACTTACAGACATAAACGTAGATCCAGAGCGCATTTATATTAATCAAAGTAAACCTAAATTGCCAACTTCTTTGGGCGCCTTGATTGCGCCAGCTTACAGTGTCAAAGCTAATGTCCGAGTTCCAGAATCGTCCTTCCAGGTTTTTGGTCTCAGACGCGTGACATAACCTCTCACACGTCCCTTTGATGTCAGTCAGAAACTGTGACAGTGCGGAACTGCCCTCGTATTTCTCTTCTAGCTCTCTTGCTCCAACCACGCCTACGTGGGCATCATAGTATATAAGGACATAATTTTTTTTTTTTTTTTTTTTTTTTTTTTTTTTGCTCATCAAGGATGTATTCCATTGGTGCCAAATGCCAGTGAGACTCTTATACCAAAAAACTTGAAGTCAAACTCTTCCTTAGATTCTGGAAACTCTCACAATCACCGGTGTTTCTACCAAGCTAAAACAATTCGCTTCTTCTATGGTAGATTGTGTATCACAACAAGACTTGATTAACTTAAACGAGATATATAGGCTGGAGATTAGTTTTAATCCCTTTCGCTACAAAGGGAGTTTCCCTCAGCTGAATAAATTTGCCTGGTGGCAGGTAGAATCAACAACTAAAATACTTAAACAGAACCATTTTTTTCTGATTTTCTCTATTATATCTTTTCACTTGCTAATATTTATTGTGTTTGTCTTTCTTTTCTGGTTTTCTCCATTATATATTTTCACTTGTTAAGATTGGTTTAGATCATGAATAATCGATTTTGTATTTTTTTTATTCCCATAAGCTTACATATCCGAGTTTTCTGCCTAATACCTCTTACTATATCACAGAAAATAATACAGAAGTTTGTCTCTTTTCTGATTTTCTCCATTATATCTTTTCGTTTGCTAAGATTGATTTAAATCATGAATATTCGATTTTGTATTTTTCTTTATTCCCTTAGCATACACATCCGATTTTTCTGTCTAATACTTCTTAATGTATACCAGAGACGAACTCAGAGAAATCTACGGTGTCGTTTCATACATTTTCACGACACTTTCGCCTCCTTCAACTTGAACATTTTCATAAATACCGGTGAAAGGTTTGATTTTTATATTTGATGGAAAAAAACACTTATCCAAAATGTACAGAAGAGAAAATATACTGAAGCATAATAATGCATATGAGATATAGTAGATATACATAAGACACATACACACACACATACACACACAATGTACGATGCTATGACTTATTAAAATTTGTACATCATGCGGGCTAAAAAATAAAAAACAAAAATCACAGTTTATATATCTAATAGATACCTATTATTTCCAAATCCTGTTCGTAATAGGAAACTCATCAGTGAAATAATTTCTGATTTATCCTCACGGGTTCTCAGTGTCCCCATTCAGAGGTGTCTGGAGGAATTAGTGAAGAAATTCAACATGGCGGAAGTCAACATCAGGAAAGTGACAGTTCCCAAGATGGCCGTCTCTACTCCCTCTACTCGCATTTCCTACAATCTAATTCAACATATGTTCCTACTGCCGCCAGGTGATTTTATTCACTTGAAGAAATCCTCTCACTAATGCAAATATTCCCTTATTTAGAATCTAAACTCTTAAAAGAAATCATTAAACTCATGTTATTTCGTCTGTGTCCCCAAACATTTCTTTGTCTTCCAAACTTTCCAAAATTAGTTTAAAAAAATA
>NC_134813.1:41393865-41406365 GCF_046742065.1 Oratosquilla oratoria | reverse complement strand
GTGTGTGTGTGTGTGTGTGTGTGTGTGTGTGTGTGTGTGTGTGTGTGTGTGTGTGTGTGTGTGTGTGTGTGTGTGTGTGTGCGCGCGCGTGTGTGTGTGTTTCAAACGTGCATGCCCGAGCACATACACACCTAATGAACGCACACTTTTCTCGACATCCGTAAGATGGGACATACAAGCAATATCATGCACCCCAAGTGTTGTTTTCCGGAACTGAGATTATTTCCAGCGCGTCTCTCTCTCTCTCTCTCTCTCTCTCTCTCTCTCTCTCTCTCTCTCTCTCTCTCTCTCTCTCTCTCTCTCTCTCTCTCTCTCTGTCATTTTACTCAAATTGATTTCTGTGTGGAAAGATGCAATCACTTGTGAATTTTTCACTTAATGTTTGGGTTTATTCTGTGTATCTATTGTATCATTTCTCTCCATTTTCTCGATCTGAGAGAAATATGTGAATCATGTAGATAAGTTAAATGTCTGTGTCAATTCTGCGATGAGAATTTGGGTAATGAACGTAAGGCAAGATGTGAGAATACCTTTGGCCCAATAACGATGTTAGATAAGAAAAATAGTAATAATAAAATAGAACAAGCAGACAAAAATATACAGAAAACAATAAAATAAAATAAAAAAAAATTATAAAATAAGACGAAATAGGATGAAACGAGATAAAACATAATAAAATAAAATAAAATAAAATAAAATAAAATAAAATAAAATAAAATAAAATGAAATAAAATAAAATAAAATAAATAGCAAGATTCATGCTGCCAATTCTATGTGACCTGGCTTTACACTCATCCTTTAGAGGATCCATTACACTCATCCTTTGGAGGATCCATCCTTTGGAGGATCCATCCTTTGGAGGATCCATCCTTTGGAGGATCCATCCTTTGGAGGATCCATTACGAGTCGAGATAAGTCTTCAAGAAAATATACATCGCCGATTCAAAACTGCAAATGTTCACCAGTCCCTCCCGCCCACCATCCCTCCTCCTCCTCTCCTTCCTCTTCCTCCTCCTTTTCCTCCTCCTCGTCTTCCTACTCCTTATCTTCCTACTCCTCCTCCTACTCCTCCTCTTCCTCCTACTCCTCCTCCTACTCCTCCTCCTCCTCTTCTTCCTCCTCCTCCTCTTCCTCCTCCTTCTCTTCCTCGTCCTCGTCTTCCTCTTCCTCCTCCTCTTCCTGTCTTCCTCTCCGTCCTCCTTTTCCTCCTCCTCCTCTTTCTCCTCCTCTTCCTCCTCCTCCTCCTCCTCTCCCTCCTCCTCCTCTTCCTCCTCCTCCCCTTCCTCTTCCACCACTTCCTTCTCCCTCTCCTCCTCCTCCTCCACTTCCAACCTTCACCATACCAGCGTTACCAACTCTCCCTTTGATTACCTGATTCGTACATCTTTGCCTGCCGCCAGATGATTCAATTCCACTGAGGAGAAAGACTTGAGGAAGCCAGCATTGGACTCGTCAACTACAGTTGTGTTGTGTGGAAGAAAGCAACCCTGTTTTATTTTCGTATTCATTTATTCATTCATTCATTTACATATCTATTTATCTATCTACTTAATTTTAGGGGAAAGGGGAATTTTTTTTATTGTATATATATATACATATATATATATGTGTGTGTGTGTGTGTGTGTGTGTGTGTGTGTGTGTGTGTGTGTGTGTGTGTGTGTGTGTGTGTGTGTGTGTGTGTGTGTGTGTGTGTGTGTGTGTGGGTGTGTATGTGTGTGGGTGTGTTGGAGCGGATATTGGTGAGGAGGAAGAAATGAGTAAAGAAATGTTTGGGATTTTGTATGAAAAATATTGGAAGCGAGAAATCTCGACCTACCCACCCCAAAAATAATAACAAGGAAAGTGTATAGATGTATATGTATATATATATGCATACCTATATATATATATGCATATACATACATATATATGCATATACATACATATATATATATATATATATATATGCATATATATATACATATGTATATATATACACATATACATCTATACACTTTCCTTGTTATTATTTTTGGGGTGGGTCGGTCGAGATTTCTCGCTTCCAATATTTTCCATACAAAATCCCAAACATTTCTTTACTTATTTCTTCCTCCTCACCAATATCCGCCCCAAACACATATTTCCCTCTTCCTCTCTTTGCATTTTTGTGTGTTCGTTTCTGACAGACTCAGGCCTGCGGCACGCACAGTCTCTCCCTTTTCCTTCCTCAATCTGTTTCCATAATTCTGGATTTCCAGGAGCCTTTCTGGAAAGTCTCAGGCACCGTGACGAATGCTCAGAGCACTTCTTTGGCGATGACGTAAGGATAACGCATATTTTCGCAATGATCGTAGAGTTCCGCAATTTTTCACATCACTGTTAAAGTTGTGGAATTTTTGCAATAATCGCAAAATTGCGCACGTCGTTGGTAAATATCGCAAAGTTGCGCACATCGATGGTAATTATCGCAATGTTGCGCGCGTCGATGGTAATTATCGCAAAGTTACGCACGTCGTTGGTAATGATCGCAAAGTTGCGCACGTTGGTGGCAATGATCGCAAAGTTGCTCATGTTGTTGGCAATGATCGCAATGTTGCGCACGTCGTTGGTAATGATAGCAAAGTTGCGCACGTCGTTAGTAATGATCGCAAAGTTGCGCGCGCCGTTGGTAATGATCGCAACGTTGCGCGCGCCGTTGGTGAAGATCGCAAAGTTGCGCACATCGTTCGTAATTATCGCAAAGCTGCACACGTCGTTAGTAAATATCACAAATTTTCGCACATTTTTACAGCGATAGCAAAGTTGCAAATTATTTCGCAAAGTAGCATATTTCCTTACGCTTACGGCAAACATGGGCACATTTTCACAGTAATATCAAAACCAAGCACTTGACCGCAATGACCGCAAACTTGCGCATTTGTTTGCGAATCTCAAAGCTACGAAAATCGTAATGAGCTTGAATTTAATTTTTCTTTTCTTTTCGTTTCTAATCTTAGGCTGAGCACTTTAAAGCCCAAGAACCTTACGCCTGGAGGCGCCTAGCTGCAACCAAGACCGTCACATTCACCCTAGATGTCCAGACAACCTGGGGAAGTGGCAATCATCAAGGACACGTTACGTGGAAGGTACGATTAAAACCAAACTGACACTTGGGATAGTATATATTGCGAAAGACATTTTAACTTTTCCCATATATAGACGATTTTTTAATGGCTCCCGCCAGGCATTATTATTCACCTAAAGATAACGTTCTAATCCCACGCGACTTCATTCAGCTGAAAAAAAAATAATAATCTGAACACAAGCCAGGACAGATGTCCAACACTTAAGACAACTAAAACACCTCGGCTTTGGTTGGAGGAAATGTCCACGTCTTTGTACTACGATGGCGAATATGTCTAATGTCTTCTTGGCATTCTCCTTACAGTCTTCTAATGTCTTCTGAATCCAATTCTTGGCTTCAGGATCTTTCAGGATTCCCTTCCCAAAGTTTGGCTCAAGGGGAAGAATTCTTTCTTAATAAAACTTCATCTGAATTTTCATGCATTGTATCTTTATGTCATTATTGCAGAGCGCCTCTCTCTCTCTCTCTCTCTCTCTCTCTCTCTCTCTCTCTCTCACTCTCTGTGTGTGTGTGTGTGTGTGTGTGTGTGTGTGTGTGTGTGTGTGTGTGTGTGTGTGTGTGTGTGTGTGTGTGTGTGTGTGTGTGTGAGAGAGAGAGAGAGAGAGAGAGAGAGAGATAAATAAAAATACAACCCCGGACAAACGCAGACAGACAGACCAAAAAAGACAAACAGGCCGACAAAGACAGGAGGTAGACAGAGGCAGACAGTCTATGAAACAGAAACAGCAAGTAAAAAAAAAAAAAATACACAACTGCCTGTGGCTGGACAGAATGGACAGGGACACAGACAGACAAGCAGATACGAAAATGGACAGGTGAAGATAACAATAAAGAGGAGGGGATAAAAAAAGAGATGTTAAGAGTATGAGCCGAAAAGAGAGCCCGAAAAGAGAGGCCCAAAGAGAAAGAGAGACCTGGTAATAGAGATAAAAGATCTAAGGCCAGGAAAAAGGAAACATATACAAGATACAGAAGAAATAAGACAAATGAAGAAGGGAAGATAAAGGGCTGGGAGAGGAGAGAAGGAGGTGGAGGAGGAGGAGGAAGAGGAGAAGACGAAGAACGAGGAGGAGGAGGAGGAGGAGGTGGTGTAGGAGTAATAGGAGGAAGAGAAGGAAGAGGAGGAGGAGGAGGAGGAGGAGGAGGAGGAGGTGGTGGTGTAGGAGTAATAGGAGGAAGAGAAGGAAGAGGAGGAGAAGGAGGTGGAGGACCAGGAGGAGGAGAAGGAGGAGGAGGAAGAGAAAGAGGAGGAGGAGGTGTAGGAGGAGGACAAGAAAGCTGAGGACTTGGAAGTGAAGGAAAAGAAAAAAGGGGAGGAAGGTGGAGTAGGAGAAGGCGGATGAGGAAGAGGAGGAAGAGGAGCCGACGAAAGAGGAGGAAGAGGAGGAGGAATGAGAAGAGGAAGAGAAGCAAGAGGAGAAGGAAGAAGAGGAAGCGAAAGAGGAGTAAGAGGAAATGGAAGAATAGGATCAAGAGAAACAGGAAAAGGAAGAATAGGAGGAAAAATAGGAGGAGAAATAGGAGGAATGAATAAAAGGAGGCTAAATAGGAAGAGGAGGAGGACGAGGACGAAGGAGAGGAGGAGGAGGAGTGGAGGAGAAAGAGGAGGAGGGGAGGAGAAAGAGGAGGAGGAGGAGAAAGAGGAGGAGGAAGAGGAGGACGAGGACGAAGAAGAGGAGAAGGAA
This sequence comes from Oratosquilla oratoria, assembly GCF_046742065.1. Lineage (NCBI taxonomy): Eukaryota > Metazoa > Arthropoda > Malacostraca > Stomatopoda > Squillidae > Oratosquilla > Oratosquilla oratoria. Next base: position 41,401,575 of record NC_134813.1, on the reverse strand, counting down.
GGGGAGGATGATAAGGAGGGGAGGAGGGGGAGGGGGAGGGGGAGGAGGGGAGGAGGGGGAGGAGAAGGAGAAAGAGGAGGAGGAGGAATAGGAGGAGAAAGAGGAGGAGGAGGAGAAAGAGGAGGAGGAGGAGAAAGAGGAGGAGGAGGAACAGGAGGAGGAGAGGGGAGAGACAAGGCCTGAGAGATACATGTCATGAAGCTGCGTTGCCATGGCGACGATACATGGCCGGCCACCACTCGATACTACAACGCCTCCCGGTCCTAGTGACAGCTGCAGCGGCGGTCCAGACCAGGCCAGCCAGCAGCAGACCTCATATACTTGCAAGGCCACCACACCAGCTGTTTCGCTTCCTCTTCTTCCCCCTCTTCCTCATCCTCCTCCTCCTCAGTCGTCCTTTTACTCCTACTACTACTCAGCCCTCCTCTTCCTCCTCCTCCTCAGTCCTCCTCAGTCTTCCTGCTCCTCCTCCTCTTCCACATCCTCCTCTTCCTCTACCCCTTCCTTCTCCATCTCATCCTCTTTCGCCCCTCTTCCTCCTCAGTCCTCCTCCTCCTCAGTCCTCCTCCTCCTCGTCCTCCTCCTCATTCCTCCTCTACTCCTCTTTCTCTACCACCTCCTCACTCTCATCCTCTTCCGTCCCATCTTCCTCCTCCTTAGTAGTCCTCTTCCTCCTTCTCCTCTTCCTCTTCCTCTATTACCTCCTTCTCCTCAGTCCTCCTCTTCCTCCTCCTCTTCCTATACCACCTCCTCCTCCATCTCCTCCTCTTCCGCCCCCTCTTTTCCTCCTCAGTCCTCCTTCTCCTCTATCTCCTCCTCTTCCTCCACCTCCTCCTCTTCCGCCCACTCTTCCTCCTCCTCCTCCTCCTGGCTAAAAATAGCTCTTCAAGTACAGTTCCCTCCACTTATACAGTGGTTCATGTCTCCTCATAGGATATAACATGAGTGCGTGTTTACGTCATATTATTATGACGTAAAGTTTATTGAGCCATAATAGATCTGTCTATGTTATGTCCACAATACACGAGCAGTGACGTAAAGCATATTAACCAGTGTAATTCTCAGATGTGAAGAAAACTGTGCCAATGTACACACACACACACACACACACACACACACACACACACACACACACACACACACACACACACACACACACACACTCGATTGGCGCAGTTGGTAGATTTCCCGGCCGCCACTACGGCGGTCCGGAATCGAATCCCGCCCAGGGCTAAAATAATTTCAGTATCGCTGCGCTGCGAGTCGTTACTGCAACTCTCGTGGGCGGCGAGTTGGGTGTGTGTGTGCGTGTAAGGTCCTAGCAGTGCCCATAGATCGGTCATGATCCAAGACCATGGTGAATCACACACACACACACACACCACACACACACAAACACACACACACACACACACACACACACACACACACACGCACACACACGCACGCACACACACACAATGTCTACAGCGTTGATCCCTTGTTCCTTTAATATATGGGGTAGCTTCCATTATTCCTAACTTTTCCAGAACAACATGTACAGTTCCTCTGGCCGAAGGAAGCCGAAACTATTCTCCTGGCCGGAACGGTAGTTCCTAGAATTTAGAGACTAGACAAAGAGGGGCGGCGGTGAATTTACTTTGGCAGCGGTACGGACACCAACCTTTGTCCTTTGTCCTTTGGTAAAGGGGGAGAACGAGGGGGAGAGTGAGGGGGAGAGCGATGTGGAGAGCGAGAGGGAGAGCGATGGGTGAGAGTGAGGGTGAGAGCGAGGGTGAGAGTGAGGGTGAGAGTGAGGGGGAGAACGAGGGTGAGAGTGAGGGTGAGAGTGAGGGGGAGAACGAGGGTGAGAGTGAGGGGGAGAACGAGGGTGAGAGTGAGGGGGAGAGAGAGGGGGAGAACAAGGGGGAAAGTGAGGGGGGAGAGCGAAGGGAGGAAAAGAAGGAGAGACCAAGGAGGAGAGGGAAGAAGAGAGCGATGGGAAGATCGAGGGGAAGAGTGAGAGCGAGAGAGAGTGAGAGGGAGAGGGAGAGGGGAGAGGGAAAGCGGTGAAGGAGAGCAAGGGAGAGAAGGAAAAACCGACGATAATGGTGAGAAATTTCACATTAGGCAAATGCAGACATAGCCGGTTAGGAAAAAGGAAGAGAGAGAGAGAGAGAGAGAGAGAGAGAGAGAGAGAAGAGGATGGGGGAGAGAAGAGGATATGAGAGAGAGAGAGAGAGAGAGAGAGAGAGAGAGAGAGAGAGAGAGAGAGAGAGAGAGAGAGAGAGAGAGAGAGAGAGAGAGAGAGAGAGAGAGAGAGAGAGAGAGAGAGAGAGAGAGAGAGAGAGAGAGAGAGAGAGAGAGAGAGAGAGAGAGAGAGAGAGAGAGAGAGAGAGAGAGAGAGGAGAGAGAGAGAGAGAGAGAGAGAGAAAGAGAGAGAAAGAGAGAGAGAGAGAGAGAGAGAGAGAGAGAGAGAGAGAGAGAGAGAGAGAGAGAGAGAGAGAGAGAGAGAGAGAGAGAGAGAGAGAGAGAGAGAGAGGAGCAACCACAGGGTGAAGGAGAAAACTGACCAGATTCTGCAGCTTAAGTCTTCAGATCGATGGGTACAACAATTTGCAAAATTGAAAGAAAATGTCAAGTCAAAGCTACTGGAAAACACTGGAAACTGATCCAGTATTTTTCATTTTCTTTTTCTTTTTCATAGGGGGCGTGTGTGTTTGTGTGTGTGTGTGTGTGTGTGTGTGTGTGTGTGTGTGTGTGTGTGTGTGTGTGTGTGTGTGTGTGTGTGTGTGTGTCTGTGTGTGTGTGTATTTACCTTGTTGTATTTACCTAGTTGTATTTTGCAGGAGAAGAGCTATGCTCGTAGTGACCCGCAATTGTATCTTTCCGCATCCAGTTCTTTCTTAAAAAATATCATTACGTGTGTGTATGTGTGTGTGTGTGTGTGTGTGTGTGTGTGTGTGTGTGTGTGTGTGTGTGTGTGTGTGTGTGTGTGTGTGTGTGTGTGTGTGTGTGTGTGTGTGTGTGTGTGTGTGTGCGTGCGTGTGTGTGCGAGTGTGTGCGTGCGTGTGTAGGTTCACCTCTTTACCCGCGCACTAATGCAACCCTGAATGCACACAACTTCCCGGACCCCCAGTTGCATTAGCGAAGCCTCAACAATGAAGAGCCATTAACAGTTGTTTGAGGCCTCGCAAAACGAGGTTTACGAGGCAAAAGTGTTAATTTAAGCTTCGTTTGAGGCGAAGTCATCATCCGCCATTTGAACTGGGTCATGATCCCCTTCCCCAAAGAGTACTAGATCCCCCTCGAACTCGCCCAAAGACAACGACGTCGTAAGAACTCCTCAGCTTTCTGTTTCCGGAAGTCTTCGGCCGAAGGCAGACTCTCCAGAAGGTTTCTGTCGAACTCGGAACCACAAAACTCAAAATCGGACCCACAAAATTCGAACTCGGACCTACAAGGCTCGAACTCGGGACCACAAAACTCGAACTCGGACCCACAAAACTCGAATTCAGACCCACAAAACTCCAGCTCGGACCCACAAAACTCGAACTCGGACCCACAAAACTAGAATTCAGACCCACAAAACTCGAACTCTGACCCGCAAATCTCGAACTCGGACCTACAAAACTCCATCTCGGACCCGTAAAACTCGAACTCAGACCCGCAAAACTCGAACTCGGACCCGCAAAACTCGAACTCGGACCCACAAATTCGAACTCGGACCCACAAAACTCGAACTCGGACTCACAAAACTCGAACTCGGACTCACAAAATTCGAACTCGGACCCACAATATCTAACTCAGTCCCACAAATTTCCAGCTCGGACCCACAAAACTCCAGCTCGAACCCACAAAACTCGAACTCGAACCCACACAACTTAAACTCGGACCTCACAAAACTCGACCTCGGACCCACAAAACTCGAACTCGGACCCACAAATCTCCAAATCGGACCCACAAAACTCCAAATTGGACCCACAAAACTCGAACTCGGACCCACAAAACTCGAACTCGGACCCACAAATCTCCAAATCAAACCCACAAAACTCCAATTCGGACCCACAAAACTCCAACTAGGACCCGCAAAACTCCAACTCGGACCCACAAAACTCCAACTCGGACCCACAAAACTCGAACTCGAACCCACATCCATTTGACAATGTGGACGAAGTATCTCCCGGGGACTCGTCCACACGTATTAGGGACCCCATTTACGGTACGATCTGACCTTGAGGCCGCTGTTATATATATATCGATCGGACAAACCAAAATCATCCCATACATGATCCAATCTGGTCGGATTCGACCGGATCTGTCCGGCGGACTGAAGACCAGATCGAACCGTGGATGGGGTCCCTCAGACACATGAGTGGCGTCATCACAAGCGTGCTGGTCTTGCATTAGCTTAGTTGTGGGTTTGAATCCCACACTTCTATCCATTTGTCAGCAATGATTGTTACCTTCCCCCAATAGTCCCACAAGCACATTGGGCAAAGGTGACTAACTAGTAGTTGTTCTTTCAAATAGACGTCGGGGGGAATCGTCTCCCTGCAGCTCGTCCTCTTTTCTGTCTAGAGGTGCGGCCATGAGGGGCCGGCTTTCGGTGCCGAGGCCGACTGACTATGTATATTTGTCAAAAGATTGCTTTCACCTAACTTTTCACACCACATACCACCACTACCTATACCACTATCTATACCACCACAAACTATACCACTACCACCACTACCTATACCACCACCACCAGCGCCTATACTACCACCACCAATATCTATACAAACACCACCACAACCTATACTACTAGCCTACCGGGAAAGGAGACTTCTTCGCTTTTGCCTTTCAACTGATTCCCTCTCCTCCCCTCTACCCCTCCCCCTTTCCCTCCTTCTTGCCCTCTCCCCCTTACCTTCCGCCTACCCCTTCCCCTTCCCTCCCTCTCTCGCTCTCCCCTTTCCCCCTTCCTCTCCCCTCTCCCTCCCCTCCCCCCTTCCCCTCTCCCCCTCCACCTCAGGCATGCACCTCCCCAGAGCGTTTTCACGTCATCCAGTCTCTGACATCTTTAAGTAACAAATCTCTGAACTGCTCATTTCCTTTCCAGATGTTCAGCGGCCTCCGGCCCGTCTGGTCTTCGGGAGAATCTCTCTCTCCGTTCTTCGGTCGAGCGAGCCTCTGCAGACGGAGTCTCCGGGAAGAAGAGTCCGGGCCGGCTTCCGGGCCGATGTCACTGGACTAAAAGCTCCCGGATTTACTCACCTTCCACTGTCCGGGGTAAAGGAGGTGCCAGCTGTTAGCCGGAGGCTTACCTGAACTGGATGGTTGCCAGTTACAACAATACATTTCTTTTTCTTCTTCTTCTTCTTCTTCTTTTATTTTTACCTGAAAAAGAGAGGGAATACTATTAGACTCGTTTTATACATCCTCGGAATTTAGTGTTGAAAGTATAACAGTAATTTTTTTTTTTTTTTCCGTCCGGTGCGCAAAACTACACTGCTTTTGCGCAAATTCAAATGGGATGCATTCGTTGGAACTTATTTTCATTCAAAATTGAATGACGCTCTCCATTTTTTTTTCATTCTCTTCAGAAAAATAAAGTTATTTACGCTACTAAAAGGATAATGTATTTCATACAGCCACTGCATCAAAACACCAGAGAATACAATAGCTACAATACATTTGTATCGTTAAGCGTCAGAATCGTGTATTCATTATATTCTCAACTGCTATCAATTGTACGAAAGAGCAGTTACCCTTCTCTGCTATCAGTGCAGCAGCAGATACCTTATCTGCTATCTATAAATGAATAGCATCTCTCTCTGCTATGTGAGAATAGCTATTCTCCCTTGCTATCGGTGATTGCCACTTGCTTTAGGAGGGAGCAGATCCTCTCCAACCTCCTTCCAAAGACGATGACGTGATTCTCTTTATTCAGCCAAGGGCTGGCTCCTCGGGGGTGGGGGGTCTCGATCGAAAAAGATAATGTTCAAGTTGGGGTCCCCCATAAAAAGAGAGAAAGAGAGAGAGGAGAGAGAGAGAGAGAGAGAGAGAGAGAGAGAGAGAGAGAGAGAGAGAGAGAGAGAGAGAGAGAGAGAGAGAGAGAGAGAGAGAGAGAGAGAGAGAGTGGGGAGAGAGGGGGGAGAGAGAGAGAGTGGGGAGAGAGAGGGGGAAGAGAGGAGAGGAGGGGAGAGAGAGAGGGGGGAGAGGAAGGAGAGAGAGAGAGAGAGAGAGAGAGAAGGGAGAAAGAGAGAGAGAGAGAGAGAGAGAGAGAGAGAGAGAGAGAGAGGGGAGAGAGAGAGAGAGAGAGAGAGAGAGGAGAGAGAGAGAGATAGGAGAGAGAGAGGGGAGGAGAGAGAGAGAGAAAGGAGAGAGAGAGAGAGAGAGAGAGGAAGGGGAGAGAGAGAAAAGAGAGAGAGAGAGAGAGAGAGAGAGAGAGAGAGTGAGAGAGAGAGAGAGAGTGAGAGAGAGAGAGAGAGAGAGAGAGAGAGAGAGAGAGAGAGAGAGAGAGAGAGAGAGAGAGAAATCACCAAAGGATTTCATTCAGTTGACGGTTGGAGAGAAGATCCATTCAAGGATTCAATATATAACCGTGACCGTTAACGGTTTTTTCTCAGTAACCGACACCCGTAATAACCGCTCCTTTTTATTCATGATAGATAACGATTAACCGCCCCACCCTTCTCCTAACCGTCTCTTCTCAGTAACCGACGCTCGTGACAACTGCTCGTTTTTCCTTCTTGCTACATGACGGTTAACGGTTTAACGTCCTTTTCCCTAAACCTTAAGTCCTCCAACTAGGAAATGCCTTAACCCCTCCATCAAGCCTTAACACCCCACTAAGCCTTAACCCCAACGAAGCCTTAAATTAAATCCCCACTAATCCTTAACCCTACACTAAGCCTTAACCCCACACTAAGCCTTAATCCCTCCACTAAGCCATACCCCTCCACTAAGCCTTAACACTCCAATAAGCCTTAACCCCTACTTAGCCTTAGCCCCTTCACTAAACCTTAGCCCCTCTAAGCCTTAACTTCCACTAAACCTTAGCTCCCCACTAAGCCTCAAGCCTCCCCTTACTAAGCCTTAACCCCGCCTATAAGCCTTAACCCCACCACTAAATCTACACCTTAGCTCCCCACTAAGCCTCAAGCCTCACTTTACTAACCATTAACCCCCACTAAACTTTAGCTACCCACTAAGCCTCAAGCCTCCCCTTACTAAGCCTTAACCCCCACTAAACCTTAGCTCCCCACTAAGCCTCAAGCCTCCCCTTACTAAGCCTTAACCCCCACTAAACCTTAGCTCCCCACTAAGCCTCAAGCCTCCCCTTACTAACCCTTAACCCCCACTAAACTTTAGTTACCCACTAAGCCTTAAGCCTCCCCTTACTAAGCCTTAACACCCCCACTAAACCTTAGCTTCCCACTAAGCCACAACACTCCCCTTATTAAGCCTTAACCTCACCAATAATCCTTAACCCCGTCACTAACCCTAAGCCTTAACCCTCCACTAAACCTTAGCTCCCCACTGAGCCTCAAGCCTCGCCTTACTAAGCCTTAACCCTGCCATTAAGCTCTAACCACCACTAAACATGAGCCCCCACTAAGCCTCAAGCCTCCCGCTACTAAGCCTTAACCCCGCCACTAAACCTAAGCCTTAACCCCCCACTAAACCTTAGCTCCCCACTAAGCCTCAAGCCTCGCCTTACTAAGCCTTAAGCCCGCCATTAAA
>NC_134813.1:41383865-41386365 GCF_046742065.1 Oratosquilla oratoria | reverse complement strand
GGGAGCCAATACGAAAAGCTGTCGAAAGTATAGGTGGGAGACTAAACCCAGGTCACCATGGTTAGGAGGCGAGCTCGATTCCCAATGAGCCAGAGCGAGTAACAAAATGTACTGATCTATTTTTTAATCAATATCCAATGCATCTTCTAACGTTTAGTGACACCCTTCATTGGGTTTATTCTGGCTAACGGCAATTGTTGCCACTGTGATCTATGCCATTTTCCACAAATGTGTAAGATTTTTTCCCACAAAATTCCCACAAGTAAATTTGAATTTCCATACTTTTTCCACACAAAAAGAAGGAATTATTATATACACAAATAAGTTCATTACAACTTATAATTCTTCCAATTATACATATAATTCTTCAAATTTCTCCAACAAATTTGTGGAAAATTCCCACAAAATTCCTCCTACAAATTTGTAGAAAATTCCCCCACAAAATGACACCTGAATTCTGTTCAGCAAACTTTGATTTAACATGTTAATCTTTCTTACCAGTTAATCTCGGGTAACCCAATTATCCAGATAAACTCAACAAAACAACAACTAACACCACAGTCGGACGAAAGAAAGAGTTGACAGAGTGAAACTCCATATTTCGACTGCTAACTCCAACCCTCATCAGTTAGCAATTGAAATGTATAGTTTCGCTCACTCAACTCTTTCTTTCGTTCGACCGTGGTGTTAGTTGTGATTTACAAATGTGTTATTACATTTTTCATCAGTGGATTAACAAAAAGTAAAATTCTCCTTTCTAACAATAAAAGGTGCTCGCAAAGGTCAGGGAAAAAGGGGTTGAAAAATACGGACCTCACTAATGTGAATTCAAGATATTCCCCTAAACCAGCGTTTCTCAACCAGGGTTCCCTGGAACCTTAAGGTTCCGCAAAAGGTCCCTAAGGGTTCCGAGAGAACAAGTGAGATAAGCTAATGCACTTTTCATTTTTGTATTTAATTTCATATACGTAATATAATTAAACACGCACGGCATATTCTTGGTTATTGTAATAATGTAACACAAACATCATCCTATCTAACCTATTATTACGATAAAAATAAAATGAGAAAGATATGGTATATATATATATACATATATATATATATATATATATATACTGTATATATATATACATATATATATATACACACATATATATATACATACCTGTATATATATATACATATATATATATATTTTTTTTTTTTTTTTTTTTTTTTTTTTTTTTTGCGCAGGGGTTCCTTGATACATGTAATTTATTGTAAAGGTTACGCAAAGGTAAAAAGATTGAGAAACTCTGCCTTAAACCCTGAAGGAAGAGAGCAGCGTGCCCCCCCCTTTCCCTGCATCCCCAACTTCCCCCTTCCCCCCCAGTGAGAGGGGGTAGCCACTAAACGCCACACATGCGATAGTTTGTTGATCATAAAAGTCATCGTGGGAGACTTGAGTTCAAAATAAAGTCTTACAACCTCTCGAGGAAAAGCTGAGTTAGGTGCAAATGCAGTCACCTTTGCCTTGTATACTAGGATAGCCAGGATAAGATGTTGTCATCGCTGGTTCTGAAAAGGGAACACTACCGAATATGCCACTGCAAATTACATCGTTAAAAGATGAGTCTTTTTGCCTGGATGAAGTAAATTGGCGACACACACACACACACACACACACACACACACACACATATATATATATATATATATATATATATATATATATATTATATACATATATGTGACGGGAGAGGACAGAAGACAGGGGTGAATGGAGAATGGTTGTATACTGATGATGTGATGCATGAGGTGGAATGAGCGGGGGGATGGGGTGGGTGAGGTAGTATGTGTGAACAAAATTTGACGCAGCCCGAAGGGATTTTCTCCCAGTCTTCTCCTTTTATGCATGGGGTGACGGAGAGGGGGGGGGGGTCGCCGATTTAATGAAGCGGCCTTGCTGTGGATGTGCTGTGTCTTGCGACACTGCTTCTGACCCAGGGCAGTGGACAAGGTGCAGAGATGACCCGTCATCCGGGAGGTGCTAAGATGAGAGGGAGGGTGGAGGGGTATGGAGTGTACTCAGGAATGGAATGGGTGGGAATGATTTTATGCCTTTCCCTTTTTGGCTACCTCCCTTGTAAGGGGGAAAAAGCCTTGGTATATGTATATATATATATATATATATATATATATATATATATATATATATATATATGTGTGTGTGTGTGTGTGTGTGTGTGTGTGTGTGTGTGTGTGTGTGTGTGTGTGTAAAATAATATCAAATAAATTAAAACTAAAGTAAAATAAAATAAATCAAGAACAAATTAATAAATTAATTAGCCTCAAGTCCCCAAAATCAAAACGGTCAGTCTGATGTATACACACAAACAAATTTTATAAAATTATCAAAGAATAAAAAGTCGTGTATTTTCCATTTGGTTTCTCTGGGTTATGTGGTCATCAAATGTTTACTGACTTATGTTTGTTTGTTTACATGAGCATATACTTT
>NC_134813.1:41373865-41376365 GCF_046742065.1 Oratosquilla oratoria | reverse complement strand
TAACAACAATCACATTTATTCACAGCTTTATTTACTGATGAAAGATTCTTTCAGAGTTATATCCTTAGTTCATAAAATGAAAAGTAAAATGGGTAATGATAACTCTTAGTCCAGGTTGTCTAAAGAGAGACGAGAATAATTTTGCAGCCAATCGTCTTTAAGTCAAAGCTCCACTTAAAAGAAACAAAGAAACCGATGCGCTTTTGTCTATGATCTGGCAGTACTAGAATCCACTTCGATCTCAAGTGGACGGATAAGACGATTGAGCCGAAGTACCACTTGCAAATGGAGAGCCCAATCCTACTCCACACACTCCTCAGGATCAAGACATTTGGGTGTATCCTTGTATCCTACATTTTTATTCGTGTCATGAGGTTCATAACTGTCTTCTCATACTTAGACAGGACATTCCAATGTCGAAGGACCCTCACTGCCGAAACAATACCTGACTAAGTGCTTTACTAAGTATATATGTTTCAATATAGAGCATCGAAGGTTTACTGAGTTGGACGTTGTTATCTGAACAACATAACCCTTTAGTGAGATTGATATGTGTACGGTCATCACGCCAAGACTTCAGGGGCATCGTGAGGCAAATTTATAACAGACAAGTATTGTATATCAAGCCCCATTAACCTACATAACATGGAATCCTATACGAATGCATACGGATTGTTTCTTGTGGACTGTAGCTTACCGGCGCTTCTATTCTTTAGGATAATCCTGCGCTGCATGCGGATTCGTTTGGTGGGACACAACCCCATGCCTCCGAAGGCACGATGTCAACATAATACACACGAATGCGCATGAACACGCACGCAAACACACGCGTACACACACACGCACACACACGCACACACACACACACACACACACACACACACACACACACATTCACAGAGAATGTGAAAGGACATAATGTAATAAATGCGCCTAATTGACGTACCTAACACTGGATACGCATGTTCGAATCCAGAATACATATATACATATACCAAAGGCTTTTTTCCCCTTACACGGGAGGTAGCCAAAAAGAAAAAAGCATAGAAACTACTCCCACCAATTCCATCCCCTACATACTCCACTACCCTCCACCCTCCCTCATATCTTGGCACCTCCTGGATGACGGGTCATCCCTGCATCCTGTCCACTGCCCTGGGTCAGAAGTAGTGTCGCAGGACACAGCACATCCACAGCAAGGCCAATTCATTAATTTGGCGACCCCCCCCCCTCTCCGTCCCCTCATGCAGAAAAGGAGAAGACGGGGAGAAATCCCTTCGGGCTGTGTCAATTCATTTTTCATACATACTCCCTCACACTCCATCCTCCACCCCCTCATGCATCACAGCATCATCCATACACAACCCTTCTCCATTCACCCCTATCTTCTGTCCTCTCCCGTCCTTCCTCAACAGACATTCCTCTCTTTCGTAATGCTCCTTTTACCCCATCCATCCATCTCATCCTAAGACGCCCCCTCATATTCACTCCTTCTACCTCTGCCTTCCACACCTCTTTTACTAATCTTTCTTCGCTCATTCTCTCCATGTGTCCAAACCATCCTAATACTCTTTCATCACCAGTGACGAAGGTGTGGAGTCGGGAACCATCCTCGGGTTATCATTTTCATCACAGTCACCATCATTATTAGCATCACTAACAGTTCCTCAGTAGAGCCTAGAACGCCAATCGCGCTCCCGTCCTGGCCTTCCTGAGTTGTAATTAATAAGAGAAGAAGTGTTGTTGATCTGTCACTGTGAGTTATTGTTGGTGTTTTGCTCTCTGAAGCCCGAGGATAATTTATATTGGCGTTCGGCTATCGCAAAGCCATTGATCAACTGTTTGCTGTCACTGTGGAAATCTTTCCTCTGGTTCTTGGACTGATCGTGTATGTATCCATTCACTTATTTATTTATTTATTTAAGTTTGTTTATTTGCTATCTTCATTTTGTTGTCTTTGTTTTCATTTTTTCTTTCATTTAATTGTATTCATTTACTGATTTATTAATCTATTCATTATCTTATTATTCCATTTCTTTATTCATTTATCTATTATATTTTCATATTTCTATTCTGTTTATTTGTTTATTTGCTCACTGCTGGGTTTGCTATGTACAGCGTGCTACAAAAGCTCTCCCAACCTTCGTGGCTTCAATTACCAAAATATAACTTTCATTGGCAGCGCGCTAGCCTCGTATTCACGAGGTAAGAAAATCGAGTCCCGCCTGGGGCAATGGTGAGCTTTAGCTGTTTACTGGGGAGGTTTCTGCCGTGGGGTTGGGCATACGCTGGGGTGTTGAGGTTTGCCTCGGCTGACGTTCTGGGGATAGTCATTGAGAAAACTGATATCGGACCTGAAACCCGGCAACTTTAACTTTCATTAGAAGAAAATGTAAACCCTTTTGTTGTATTTAACGATCTTAGTAGTTTATTCTGACTCCTACCGGGTGATTGTGCTCACAAGAAAATGCCACTTTTCCCCTCCGGCGTGTAATTTCAT
>NC_134813.1:41361365-41368865 GCF_046742065.1 Oratosquilla oratoria | reverse complement strand
ACAAAGAGGGGGAGGAGGAGGACAAAGAGGAGGACAAAGCGTAGGACAAAGAGGAGGACAAAGAGGGGGAGGAGGAGGACAAAGAGGAGGAGGACAAAGAGGAGGAAGAGGAGGCGGAGGACAAAGAGGAGGACAAAGAGGAGAAAGAGGAGGATAAACAGGAAGAAGAATATGATGAGGACAAAGAGGAGGAGGAGGAGGAAGAGGAGTAAAAAGTAGAAGAGGAAGAGGGGGAAAGGAGAAAGAGGAAGAGAAGGAAGAAAGTGGAGGGAATGAAAGAAAGAGGAGGAGAACGAAGACGACGACGACGAGGAGGAGAAGAAGGAGGAGGATGAAATGGGAAACGAAAAGGAGAAAGAGGAGGAGAAGGAGGAGGAGGAGGAGGAGGAGGAGGAAATGGGAAACGAGGAGGAGGAGAACGAGGAGGAGGAGGAGGAGGAGGAGGAGGAAATAGGGAACGGGGAGGAGGAGGAGGAGGAGGAAATAGGGAACGAGGAGGAGGAGGAGGAGGAGGAGGAGGAGGAGGAGGAGGAGGAGGAGGAGGAGGAAGAGGAGGAAGAGGAGGAAGAGGAGGAAGAAGAGGAAGAAGAGGAGGAAGAGGAAGAACGAAGAAGAGTGTTAAGCTTCGATATGTCTTGCGCATTCTAAGTTCAAAAATCTTAAACTTTGAACAAACTTCCCGTATGCAAAGAAAAGCTTTGTTGTTGTTTGAAGATGACGTCAGCTACAGGCAGTTTGTGACAAAGTAAACAATATCTGAAAACGAAGACAAACGTTTCTAAACGTTCAAGCTCCGACGAAGGAAAAGGTGTACTGTCAATGAAGACCTTATTCTTAAATGGTGTTTTTATGGCGCCCCCTTCCCACCCTCCCACAAATGATTTTTTTATTATATATATATATATATATTATATATATATATATATATATATATATATATATATATATATATATATATATATATATATATTTTTTTTTTTTTTTTTTTTTTTTTTTTTTTTTTTTTAAGATTCCACTACCCTACCTTCCCACAAATATTTTTTTTTATTCCGTAAAGCATTTTGTTTACCTTAAAAAAGTGATAATCGTCTTATATCTTTTATTTAAGCCATGGTGTAATTTGGAGAATTTGGAATACATACATACATATACCAAAGGCTTTTTCCCCCTTACACGGGGGGTAGCTGTAATTAAATGCCATAAGCCTCTTTTCTCCCTCCCCCATAAAACTGACAAATAAATAAATAAAATAAAATAACTTTTTTGGTGAATTGTAATGCCAGACATCATTAGACTTTAATTCAGGTAATTTTTTTATGAATACATTAAGCTTCTTGCCATAATAGCCAATTTCACGTAATCATTATGCTGTCAGCATGAATAATGTATTAATTTTTATTATTATTGGAAACGTTTTGTTATCTTTACAATGGTTATTTAAAAAATAGACAAACATCTTTGTGTGATTTTGTGAGTGATTTATGGACCAAAAGGTCTCTTGTCAGTATGCTCTTCCTTTGTAGTATGATTGCATTATTATTATTTTTTTTGTGTATGTATTCACCTTGGTCTTTGGATCACGTGCTGGACCCGTGAACGACAGCTATTTTCCTCAGGGAAGAGAGCTCAGAGCTCGTTTGACAGATCTATGGGTAATGCTGTGACCTTACACGCACACACACATCCAACTCCCTACCCACGAGAGTTGGAGTAACGACTCGAAGCGCAGCGATACTGATGTGTGTGTGTGTGTGTGTGTGTGTGTGTGTGTGTGTGTGTGTGTGTGTGTGTGTGTGTGTGTGTGTATGTGTGTGTGTGTGTGTGCGCGTGTGAGTACGTGCGCACGCCCGCACGTGTATTAATTAAACGTGTATTAAAAAAACCATGACAGATGTTCTTCCACACCAACATTCCCCAAACAGCTGGCATTCGCCTCCACAGCAACGAGAACAGCTGGTACACTTGACGACCTCCTTCCCGTTGGACGATTCCATTCACCCCATTGGGGGACCACGTGGGACCTCATGGGGGAAGGGAGAAGGGGGGAAGGGGAGAAGGTGGGAAGAGGGGAAGGTGGAAGGGGGAAAAGGGGAAGGGGAGGAGGGAAGGGGGATAGGGAAGGGGGGATGGGGAAGGAGGGAAGGGGAAAGGGGGAGGGGAAGGGGAGAAGGAGGGAAGGGGAGAAAGGGAGAAGGTGGGATGGGGGAAGGAGGGAAGGGGGAAAGGGGAAAGGGAGAAGGTGGGAAGGGGGGAAGCGGGGAAGGGGGAGAAGGTGGGAAGGGGAAAGGGGAGAAGGTGGGAAGGGGAAAGGGGAGAAGGTGGGAAGGGGAAAGGGGAGAAGGTGGGAAGGGGAAGGAGGGAATGCGGAAGGGGGGAAGGGGGAAGGGGGAAGGTGGGAAGGCGGAAGGGGAGAAGGGGGAAGGGGGGTTTTAACTCATCTTAAATCTAGGCCGAAACAGACCGAGTTCGTACGAAGTTTGAGCTCCCGAAGTTTGTTGCGAAAATCCGGACTCTTCTTCCCCACTTTCCATTCCGGACTTCCGCCCACCCAAGTCACGTAGTTAGACACCTAACTTTCGGATGTTAGAAGGACATCTCCCCCCACCCAACCACCCCCACCCAAATCTCCCCCTCCCCCCAACCCTCCACCCACCGCGCGAGGCTGCGTACACGAGGCCAAACGTCTGTATCAAGTTTCAGCTCCTTGTTCGTAAACTGAAACAATGTTGACAATTTGTCGTAAATGCGTTTTCTTCTAGATACTACACTACAGCGTCTCGAGTCCTCTGAAGGATTTCCGTATCGGATATTTACGATGCACGTCAGTCGATCAGGTTATAAACGATCCACTTAAGACACAAACTTACGATACGCCTTCCACAAAAGTGGAATGGGAGGGAAGGAGAGAAGAGGGCTTGGTTTAACCTAATGCCACCGTGCCTACGTCAACCTAAGATTAACAGGCGCGACTCCACTACGAGATAATTTCATACAATTAAATCATCTTTATGTTCATAAGCAGGTGACTGAACACCTGCTCGTTCTGGTCCGAAATTCCAGGTTACACATCACGCCTTCTCTACGGTGAACACAGGAACCAGTCCAACTGACTTTAAAGTAAAAATTATCTTCGTCATAAGAAATAATGTCTAACAGCATGATATGATCCATACGTTTAGCAAAGGATTCGCTTTTCTAGTAGTTTGAAAAAATAAACGTGTTCGGACATTGTGTGTACGTGTGTGTGGGGGGGGGTGCTTGCGTGTGTATGCAAGTACGCGTGTTTGTGTGTGTACGTGCACACACACACAAACTCACATGTGCACATGTACACTGTAAAAGATTAAAATAACGATAATTAATACTATCATTTTCGATGGTAAAACTGATCTAATTAGTAATGCACTTTCACATAAAATTTCTATCTACTACCTGTATGAAATCCTACCTTATCTAAATTATAAATCAAATGAAATCCAAATCTGTACTCAAAGAAATTACTGGAAAATATCATGATGGAATACCAAGAGGAAGCGCTAGAGCTCATTAAATAGAAAATAATTCTAACAACATTGTAAACAAAATTTCTCCCCCCCCCCTTTTTTTTTTTAAGATGCGGGCAGCCTGGTTGTCCGATTTTTTGGGTAAAAAATCAGATTCCCCCCCAAAAAAAATATTTGTACGTCTATGCACGCTTGCATATTTGCATGCCAGTTTTTACATGAATTTAGTCTGTGCCAACGACTGCACGGTTATTCTTCTCTAAATATGACAGAATATTACGAGAAGTGGATGTATCTCCTCTTTCTCTCTCTCTCTCTCTGTCTGTGCCTGTCTGTGTATGTGTGTGTCTGTGCGTGTCTGTGTGTGTATCTGTGCGTGTTTGTGTGTGTATGTGTGTCTGTCTGTCTGTGTCTGTGTGTCGGTCTGTTTGTCTGTCTGTCTGTCTCTCTGTCTGTCTGTCTCTCTCTCTCTCTCTCTCTCTCTCTCCTTCTCTCATTCTCTCTTCCTCTTTTATGTTAGGGAAGGATATATGAAGATTGGTCCATTCACTTCGGCAATGTTATTTACATTTAATTTTATTTTATTCCTCTACTTCATCTCTTTGTGTTATTTCTCATTCATTACTATTTACCATTTGTTATTTTATATTTATCTACTAATTACTGATAATAATTTATCATTTATTAATCATTGCTTATAATCTTTACTTATTTTTTGCTAAGATAAACAAATTTTATTCAGGTCTGCAGATACAGAGCCGATGCTACTATGTAAAGTTCGGCGCCAGGACAAAGGGTCAAGAAACTTAAACATTTGATGGTAAAAATAAACACTCAGCACAAACGTTTATACAGAAGGATCTCCACAGCTGAATAACATCGCTTGGCGACATAAGGTTATCTTTGGAGGTTGATTAACGCCCTCACAAGGTTAGCTGGATTAGGCTTAACTTTGTCAAGAGTATTGGGGTTTATTTTCAACTAAATGACGACAGTCAAAATAAACCAAGTAATTGAATATAGACACCGGAGGATTCTTGTTGTTGTTGTTGTTGTTGTGTGTGTGTGTGTGTGTGTGTGTGTGTGTGTGTGTGTGTGTGTGTGTGTGTGTGTGTGTGTGTGTGTGTGTGTGTGTGTTGTATCGCATAGGGAGATGAGATGTGTCTAATGTGGTAACATATAGTTGGTGTTGAGTGCCTGCATGTTTCCTTGCTTGTTTCACGCCCTCACGCTCTCAGCTACCACCGCTGGCTACTCTTGTGCAAAAAAAATAGTTATAATAAATAAAAGAATAAAAAGATTATAAGAAAATGAGTGCATAAGTCTTCCTTGTCAGTACATAGCCTCTCCATTCCCGAGACTCTTCCAGTGCCTCCTCGTGGGCTCACACGGTAACTGGGCGCATCGTGGCCCAAGGTTTAACTCTTCAGGATGTCGGAGCAGCAGGAGGCGCCTGAGGTGTTGATTCATGACCCACCGACGTGTGGAAACGTCATGTTTCCTCACCAACTCCTGCCCCGACCGACCTGTGGGTTACCTTTGGTTGGGACAGGTCTGCGGGAGCCTACTCCTAATGAAACAGCCATGAGCGGGTTCCATGTAAGGCGGCTTCCGACAAATCGAAAGCTCGGCAGACTTGCAGACCCTTGCAGTAGATGATTGTCCCGACCAAGACTTGCAAATGTCACAGCCGTGTGGGGCCCATCGTAATCCCTTCGTAAATTAAATGCACTGCGCAATCACAGCTCACTGCAGTCCTCTTCGGAACCGAAGGATAGATATAAGCAAGTGTGTGTGTGTGTGTGTGTGTGTGTGTGTGTGTGTGTGTGTGTGTGTGTGTGTGTGTGTGTGTGTGTGTGTGTGTGTGTGTGTGTGTGATTCACCATAGTCTTGGGTCACGTGTTGGACTCATGATCAACAGCTATTTCCCTCCCGGAAGAGATCTCAAGAGCTCATATATGATCGATCTATGGGCAATGTTGTGACCTTACACGCACACACACACACACCCAACTCCCCGCCCACAGGAGTTGGAATGACGACTCGCAGCGCAGCGATATTGAAATTATTTCAGCCCTGTGCGGGATTCGAACCCGGACCGCCGTAGTGACAGGCGAGAACTTTAACCACTGCGCCACGAGGTTGTGTAATGTGTGTGTGTGTGTGTGTGTGTGTGTGTGTGTGTGTGTGTGTGTGTGTGTGTGTGTGTGTGTGTGTGTGTGTGTGTGTGTATCTGTGGAAAGTCAGGAGAGCTACCCCTCGTAATGGGGGAAAGAAAACCAGCTGTTTACCTCCCTAGCCTCTTACTGCCAAGGGCTTCCATCAATTTTTCTCGACAGACTGGTGTCAACTGCCAACATATTTACACAATTGTTCTTTCCGGAAAGCACGATAATTATAATTGGTGCCAGCACCGATCCCTGAGGTATTCTCCTCGTTACTATTCAGAATACTGTGCTCTAATGATATATTTTGTCTCTTTTTTGTCATGAAGTAGGAAATTGCTTGTCCATTCTGAAAGCTCATCCATCACACCTACTGTGTGTGTGTGTGTGTGTGTGTGTGTGTGTGTGTGTGTGTGTGTGTGTGTGTGTGTGTGTGTGTGTGTGTGTGTGTGTGTGTGTGTGTGTGTGTGTGTGTGTGTATTCACTTGGTCTTTGGATCACGTGTTGGACTCGTGATCGACAGCTATTTCCCTCCTGGAAGAGAGCTCAGAGCTCGTAGGTCCGATCTATGGGTAATGCTATGACCTTACACACACACACACACCCAACTCCCCGCCCACGAGAGTCAGAGTAATGACCCGAAGCGCAGCTGTACCGAAATAATTTCGGCCCTGGGCAGGATTCGAACCAAGCACTACGCGCACCACCATGCTAGTAGTTCATCGTTCTACCAACTGCGCCACTGTGTGTGTGTGTGTGTGTGTGTGTGTGTGTGTGTGTGTGTGTGTGTGTGTGTGTGTGTGTGTGTGTGTATTTGTGTGTGTGTGTGTATGTGTAATTCACCGTGGTCTCGGATCACGTCTTGGACTCGTGATCGACAGCCATTTCCCTCCCGAAAGAGAGCTCAGAGCTCATATATGACTGATCTATGGGTAATGCTGTAACCTTACACGCAAACACGCACACACACACACACACCCGACTCCCCACCCATGAGAGTTGAAGTAATGACTCGCAGCGCAGCGATACTGAAATTATTTCAGGCCTGGGCGGGATTCGAACCCGGACCTCCGTAGTGGCAGCCGAGAACTCTACCAACTGCGCCACGATTTGTGTATTCACCTTGATATTTGGATCACGTGCTGGACTCGTAATCAACAACTATTTCCCTCCCGGAAGGGAGCTCAGAGCTCGTATGACCAATCTATGGGTAATGCTGTGACCTTACACGTACACACACCCCAAACTCCCCGCCCACGAGAGCTGGAGTAACAACCCGCAGCGCAGCGATACTGAAATTATTTCAGGCCTGCGCGGGATTCGAACCCGGACCTCTGTAGTGGCAACCGGGAACACTAACCACTGCGCCATGAGGTTGTGGGTGGGTGTATTATTAGAATAAATCGTATTGAGGATACCACTGTGATAACTTAATTAAACCTTTTCCTTGATACAGACACAAGCACTCCATCTTACTCAAAAACAAATATAAACAATCTTACCTTATTTTCTCTGAAGAGAAGCTGCTAGATTCTCCATGGTTATTCATATATCACTACACACTATTACACTATCACAAAATTTCCTCAAAATGGTATTATTTCGATAAAAAATCCGAGAAATACTTTACACACTCACTTCCAAGATCAACTTTACTCTAATGCCGTGAGACAACGGTTCTGTATCATTTGAATTTTAAAAACATATACAATTTTACTAAAATAGCCATCAAAGGTATGCTATCAAATGTCTAAATTAGTATTTTATTTATGTCTATATATAAATGTATCGTTTATCTGTATCAATGTATCTAAAACGAAATTATATATTTT
>NC_134813.1:41353865-41358865 GCF_046742065.1 Oratosquilla oratoria | reverse complement strand
GAATATTTCCACTGAAAGAGGAAGGTTCTATCACTCATATTGAATTCCAGTGGGTAAGTATAGATTTCCTTCCAGATATTTTTCTACACATCAGCTTCCTTCTATCAAAGCACTTGTACAATAATTTACACATAGGCGAAAATTATCTCGATGTTAAATTTACAATAAATTTCAGGAATGATAGCAAAAACATTTTCTTCTGTTGTTCCATTAAACATAATTCGATCTTTCTTCTCTTTCCTCTTCCCTTTCCTCTTCCCTTTCCTAACCTCAACAACTCAACCACCCTCCCTTCCTCCTCTTCCTCCTCTTCCTCCTCTTCCTCCTCTTCCTCCTCTTCCTCCTCTTCACTAGTCCATGAAATCTTCTTCCTTTGTATACCAACCAAGCTCTTTCACTTCAATTTTCTAATTCAACTTTCTAATTAGTTCTGCTACCCTTTCCATCAAACTCATCAATTCCCTCAATCTCTATTACACGTCCGATTGCTTTTCATCAACAACTAAAGTCCCTTCCCCTCAACTTCATCAACTGTTTCTAATTCTGTATTCGTTTTGTACACAATCTGAATGTTCTATTCTATTTGAATGTTCTATATGTTCTATATGTTCTATATATGTTCTATATGTTCTATATGTTATATATGTTCTATATGTTCTATATGTTCTATATGTCTATTTGTCTATATGGTCTATATGTTCTATATGTCTGAATGTTCTATTCTATATGAATGTTCTATTTGTACACAATCTGAATGTTCCATTCTATTTGAATGTCTTATATGTTCTATATGTTCTATATATGTTCTATATGTTCTATATGTCTATTTGTCTATATGGTCTGCATGTTCTATATGTTCTATATGTCTGAATGTTCTATTCCATATGAATGTTCTATTTGTACACAATCTGAATGTTCTATTACATCCTACCTTCCCGCCATTTAACATTCGTTAAATTTTAACCCGATTGATAAATTTTCCTTGTTAACTCACAACGATCTTAACCAGATTAAGATAAACCTTTCTAAGGATCGTTAGTTAACCCAGAATTGTTGTAGGTTAATCTCCTAGAATCTGGATTTATGATTTTCGACCTATTTTCTAGTGTATCCTAGACTTGAAGATTACATCAACACTGAATAATACAGTCTGCTATTCGCTAATGTCATTAGATCTAGGTTTGTCGCACTCTAGATGGTTGAAGAACCAGAGGTTGCAAACAAGTTTATCTCAGATAAACTCCTTTATCCTCTCGTTAGTTCAACATAGGAAAAATCGCTGGCTGATCGGGTTAGGGCGACGTTACTTGTGGCGAAGGTCGAGGTGATGGCGGTTCGAATCCTGCCACCGGTGAAGTTGAACCAAGGGCATGGTTCATTAAATTCCACGCTACAAAGTCCTCTGTAAGGGGCACCGTATTAGCCTTCCGATGGGAGGAGTTTGTGACATTAAACCATATCATAAATCATATCAGTTCACCTAGGACCCATTCAGCCATGTGACCAAATTAATTATATTTTTTAATTCTTATTTCGATCTTATTCATTATTCTTAAAGTAATCAGAAACTTTCCTTAGGCTTAATACTGCCATTCCTACCATCAAGTGAATAAAATCTCTTGTTCTTAGACTAAACAAAACCTATAAAGTACGTCAATGTGTTGAGGATATTGACTGGGCAGTTAAGTGTTTATTGACCATTCCATCCCTTGTTAAACGAACCAATTAAAGACAATTAAGAGAATATTAGCCTTGTCATTCCTGTGACCCTTTAGTAAACACCATTTTCCCTTACTTTCCATTCAGTACTACTGAGACCTTAACTTCAATTTACACGAGAGAAATTCGCTAGTGACAGCGACATTAATCTGATGATTTTTATGACAGTCGCATGTAGGAATCGAACCCACTGCTTTCGGTCACCGTAAGATTACCTTCACAGGAATGGGTGAAGGCTCTGCGAAGGTAATCTTACGATGACCGAAACCAGTGGGTTCGAATCCTACATGCGACTGTCATGAAAATTATCAGTTTAATTTACACATTTTCTGGTCTGCCTCAGCATAATTGTTACTCCAGTGAATATTTCCAGTATAGTTGGGCTAATCTTGTTCCTTCTAAGGCTACAAATTCCTCGGCATTTATTGGACACAATTCCTGGCTTGGTTTCATACTTCAGCTTCCAGAAGAGTCCGAGGCCCTTCCAGAAAAGTCTGAGGCCCTTCCAGAAGAGTCTGAAGCCCTTCCAGAAGAGTCTGAGGGCCTTCTAGAAGAGTCCGAAGCCCTTCCAGAAGAGTCTGAGGTCCTTCCAGAAGAGTCTGAGGCCCTTCCAGAAGAGTCTGAGGCCCTTCTAGAAGAGTCTGAAGCCCTTCCAGAAAAGTCTGAGGCCCTTCCAGAAAAGTTCGAGGCCCTTCCAGAAGAGTCTGAAGCCCTTCCAGAAGAGTCCGAGGCCCTTCCAGAAGAGTCCGAGGCCCTTCCAGAAGAGTCTGAGGCCCTTCCAGAGGAGTCTGAGGCCCTTCCAGAAGAGTCTAAGGCCCTTCCAGAAGAGTCCGAGGCCCTTCCAGAAGAGTCCGAGGCCCTTCCAGAAGAGTCTGAGGCCCTTTCAGAAGAGTCCGAAGCCCTTCCAGAAGAGTCCGAAGCCCTTCCAGAAGAGTCTGAGGCCCTTCCAGAAGAGTCCGAGGCCCTTCCAGAAGAGTCCGAAGCCCTTCCAGAAGAGTATGAAGCCCTTCCAGAAGAGGCTGAGGCCCTTCCAGAAGACCCTGAAGCCCTTCCAGAAGAACCCACCCTTCTCCATTCTTTTCAGTCCTGGAAGAACTGGAAGAAGCCATCTACTTCAAGTTGGCGTAGATTAGACAGGTTATACCTCCTTAGTGTAGCTTCTACTTCTTCTCTCTCTCTCTCTCTCTCTCTCTCTCTCTCTGTGTGTGTGTGTGTGTGTGTGTGTGTGTGTGTGTGTGTGTGTGTGTGTGTGTGTGTGTGTGTGTGTGTGTGTGTGTGTGTGTGTGTGTGTGTGTGTGTGTGTGTGTGTGTCAAAGAATGAATAAAATAAACTGACAAATTAAAACAAGATAAAACAAAAAATAATACAAAATAAAAAGGATAAAATAAACAAAAATATGCCTAAACAGAAATACAACAAAACGACATGGTAAAACAAAAGAAAATAGAAAAATACAGCTAAACAAAATAGGACCAGATAGAAATGCATATAGAATTAAAAACGACAAAACAAAAAATAAGAATACAATAAAACGCTCTCACAACACAAAAAAACACACAACAGGGTACAAAAGTGTATATAAAACATAACGAAAACTGATAAAAAGAAATAATAAAACGACACAATAATATACAGTACAATAAAACAAAATAGGATAAAAACAAAACAAAACAAAACAAAACAAAAAAAGAGGAAAAACACAATTTGTTCCCAAGTGGAAGGAATTGACGCTACCCAAGTCTTGCACGCAGATCGTTAGTCATCTACTTTCTTGTTTGCCCAATGTACAAACATCTCCTCTGTCATCATTTGTCTTCATTCAAGCAACATTTCAAGATATGCTGAGCGGACGCGGAGAGGGAAGCAACGAGGTCCACGCAGTGAGCATATTATTCAAACAAACAAAACGAATAATGTCAATGATGCAAAATTCACTATTGTATAACTTATTTTTTCATATAAATAGTTATAAAGCAACGAGGTCCACGCAGTAAGCATATTATTCAAACAAACAAAACGAATAATGTCAATGATGCAAAATTCACTATTGTATAACTTATTTTTTCATATAAATAGTTATAAAGCAACGAGGTCCACGTAGAGAGCATATTATTCAAACAAACAAAACGAATAATGTCAATGATGCAAAATTTACTATTGTATAACTTTTTTTTCATATGAATAGTTATGAAGCAACGAGGTCCACGCAGTAAGCATATTATTCAAACAAACAAAATGAATAATGTCGATGGTGCAAAATTCACTATTGTATAACTGACTTTGATCATATAAATAAATTGTTATAAACCAAATACTTTCCCTAGGTAAATATATATAGGAGGAACAGCAATAAATGATCGACTTAATTAGCACAGAATACTGAGTGGTTTGAACAATTTGACACATTTAGTAGCCCCTAGTGGTATCCGCAAATTAACTTACCTATAGGATAGTTTTGAGGCAAGTTTACCTACTTTCCCTTGACATTGGGCAACTGGAGGGTTAGTTTACGAGTCACTAGCACTTGCGGCTACTAGTAGCCCAGAGGCTTGGGACAAACGTTCTACTTTTCCTTCTAGAATCAACCATGACAAAACACCATTTCTAGAATCTTTCACAACACAACTTCACACACGCACATACTCAAAGAAAGAAAGAAAAAGGCTTGGGACAAAAGTTGTACTTCTACTGGGATCAACCATGACAAAACACCATCTCTAGAATCTTTCACAACACCGTTTCACACACGTACGCACATAAAGAAAGAAAGAAAGAAAGAAAGAAAGAAAGAAAGAAAGAAAGAAAGAAAGAAAGAAAGAAAGAGAGAAAGAAAGAAAAAAGAAAAAAAGAAAAAGAAAGAAAAAGAAAAAAAAAGAAAAAAGAGAAAGAAAGAAAAAAAGAAAGAAAGAAAGAAAGAAAAAAAAAAAAAAAAAAAGTAAGACTATTGAACAACTGGCTCATCCTATTCCTTCTGGCGACAGAAGCTCTTTCGGTGTAGCCTAAGTGTGCAATTAACTGATAGTGGAGAGGTAACGCCTACCCACGAATTATCGTCATCAAGTTAACGATAAAGTGTTGGGAAGTAGCACAAGGCCCAGCGACATGTGTTCTTGTCCTTGTCTAGGTGTTCTTTCTAATTTCTAGGTTCTAGAGAATTATTACAGTGGGGGACGGTTTCGCGTGCTTCGCTGATGCGGTGAAATAAAAATACTGTTGTGAGTACATTTCTTTAAGAATGTGAACTGTGTGCCTTCGGTAAAATAACAAATGAAAACAGAAT
>NC_134813.1:41346365-41348865 GCF_046742065.1 Oratosquilla oratoria | reverse complement strand
AAAGACGTACCCGTGTTCTTATTAGCGCATATATATATATATATATATATATATATATATATATATATAGATATTATATATATATATATTATATATAGATATATATATATATATATATGCATTTAAGATAACTTGTGATTTCATGTACCTGTATTCCTGAAAGCATTGTTACTATGTATTTCAACTATTGCCTTTTTCCTTGTTATAAGGGAGTATCCTTCAGCTATCTGCAAGAGAGTAATCAAAACTTCCTGGACAAAGGAATGACGTAACCAATCTCATCCCTGACTGGGATTGATTGGGATGCGATGAGATTACCAACCCTGCTTGTTAGTGATTCAAGACGCCAATCACTTTTTCCCAGAGAGAGTTTCAAATAATCTTCTCGGTCCGACTGCGATTGTCCTGTGTGAGCTTCATCACTCTCTATTAAAACGTACATACACACACACACACACACACACACACACACACACACACACACACACACACACACACACACACACACACAGTGCAAAAACCATACATATATTTAAGAGCCAACTAGACACTGCGAGATTTAAAGACGGGACATCACGAGCGTAGCTCCCCTTCCCGTAAGATACAACTAGGTAAATACAGCAAGGTAAACACACACACACACACACACACACACACACACACACACACATACACACACTACACATAGACACATACACACAACCACACACATGTGTAAATCAACTTCTGTGCATTTCCTTATGGCCATTGCAGGTGTGTGAACACTTGGCTCTTGTCTCAATTATCCCCTTCACAATCAATGCAATTTATATCGTATTTCCTTCCTTTTCCCGTTTTTCTTTATTTCTCTTTCACTCATGCTTGCTGTGACATTCTCCTTGTCACATCTCCCTCAGCCTATTCATAAATTCCTTTCATATCTTACTGTTTCCATTCAACATTATACTGTGTACAGAATATGATTTAAAATTCCATTTTCCTCAGTTATATTCCCAGTCTTGTCTCCTTGAACTGTCATCTCACTTCCTCTGCAACTTTGTTCATGCGTGCAATGAACAACCAAGGCAACAACACACACTCCTTCCTACGTCCTCCCTCGGAACCAGAGTTGCCACAGTGATCTAAGCCAATTTCCACAAATGAGTGAGATTTTTTCCCGCAAAATTCCCACAAGGAAAGCTGGATTTCCATACTTTTTTCACACAAAAAGAAGGAATTATTACATGCACAAATAAGTCCATTGCAACATATAATTTGCTCACAAAACATCCCATGTGAGGAAATTTCTCAAACACAAATTTGTGGAGAATACACACAAAATAGCATCGGAGATCTGCATTGAAGGTTCACCACTTTTCATTTCAAAAATCGAATCTTTTTCTTCTCTATTTACGTAGAATCTACACTGTGCTTTTTATCCATTAACATACATCCTCTCGACCGACATTCATCATATTAATCTTCTCTTCCAATACTATCATAATTACCAGGTGCGGCAAATAGATAGGAAATATATTTATATCAGATTATATACATTACCAAGTGTTTTATCTCATGATGTTAGTAAGAAATTTAAGAGATGGTAGATTAATAAAGTAAAAAAAATATATATATATCTACTGTCTGGAAAACCATTATTTCTCTAGTGTACTATTAAGAAACAATATAATCTCTAAAAAAGATCATTAATATACAAATAGGATAACGAAAAATCCTATTCAAACACAGGTAGGGATCAAATTGTTGTTTTTATGCCTTCAGAAATAATTCACCAAATTTCCCAAAACAGGATTCAAGGCGAAAATTCTACACTGATTATATCTTTCGCGGGGCAATTTAACCAATTTCGTAAAATTACTTCACACTTACTTATCACTCATAATCAAGGAGGTGATAAGAAGCAGAGATAATGATGAAAAGTTCCAGGATAAAGTCTCTCAGCCCCAGAAAGTAATTGCTATAATCAAAGATTTTCGCAAAAAAGAAAAAAAAAAAAAAAAAGTGCCTTAAAATAACTTTGGTCCATTCGGCCTTGCTATTAAATGGGTCTGATCAGACATATTGCAACATGATGATTTCGCAAGAGTTAATATACTAAAAGTTAAGAAACATGTTATATACATGTTGGGGTACTCACAATAACTAAGGGAAAATATCTCACGAATGTACAAATTTTGAAAATTAACAAATCAATAAATAAAGAAATAAAGAAATTGATAGATAATTAAACAAAAGGTGCATTCCCTTATGAAGTACCCGGATGAAGAAATAATCTATTAAATAATTATATATACAAAAATACAAATACAATAAATCAAAGTTTCATCAGTGGAAAGACTGAGTGACGGGACCCCATGAGCATATCGTAAATAAACCAATATAACAAATGCAGGTAGCCGAAGCAACCCAACATCCGCTCCTTCCTTCTTCCGGGTGGCAAACAAGTTCACAAATGGAGAGAAAGCCTAGAGGATCGAAGGAACTAATATTCCTAATTTGC
>NC_134813.1:41333865-41336365 GCF_046742065.1 Oratosquilla oratoria | reverse complement strand
TTCGTCTGAAGTAATTCTAAATATATATATTCTTCATATACACATATGCATACATACAATGGAGACAAATATCATAGATGGACGAGATGAACGACGTAAATATTGATATTGCCGATTACAATTACACAAGGGAAAAAGTGTAGGCTATTTTCCACGCATGGTGTCAATGAACAAGTCTCCAAACCAATAAAGCATCGTGCTGGTCCTATTGTGGCCAACGCCAATTATTTCTACTCTGCTCGTGGTAAAACCTGCG
This sequence comes from Oratosquilla oratoria, assembly GCF_046742065.1. Classification (NCBI taxonomy): domain Eukaryota; kingdom Metazoa; phylum Arthropoda; class Malacostraca; order Stomatopoda; family Squillidae; genus Oratosquilla; species Oratosquilla oratoria. Next base: position 41,336,109 of record NC_134813.1, on the reverse strand, counting down.
CTGAAGAGACGAGGTCAGTTTCAATCAAATCTTCCCTCCTGTGGCACACTTTGGAGTTTTTGTTCAAGGTACCGTGAAGCGATTTCATTCACGTGAAAATGGGACCCGATAATGCAGGAAAAGAGCTCCCTCTTGTCTTGTTCGCACATTCAAGTTTCTTGTCAAATGTTGTGAATTAAAAAAAAAATAATGGAAGAGGACTTCGCTTACATTATTCTAGCGTTCCCTGAGGACAATTCAACAATGAGTCTGATATTCGTATTTTAGGTTTAACTTCTCTTATATCGTCATTCAACTTCTCAGGATAAGACGCAAGAGCGATTTGACTTTAGGAGATTCGAAAAATAAAAGATTGTAACCCAAGTCGTTTCTACTCACGTAAGCCCCGTTTCTACGTTTCTACTCACGTAAGCCCCGTAGGTGTGACTGGGGCTTCAGCAGAATAAAACAACCTAGTTGTAGCTGGAACTAACAACTAAAGGAAATCACAGCGAAAGTTTTAAGCTATAAGAAGAGCTTTAACAACACTTGGATTCTCCTTGTGGAATCTCTTTCAACGTCATAAGTTGGTCTATTCATTTCTTCAAGTCTCTTAATCGTACGGGTACGAGGTAAATGGAAGCAAAGTTAATTTAAGAACAAGACAATTCAATTTGGAAATGGAGAATAGCGACAGAATGGCACATGACTTGAGCCTTCTTAGAACATATCGTTAGTGGATTTACTAAAATGAACCGATCTTTTCTTGTTTAGACCTTTGAGGGAAAGATATGATGAACGCGAAGAAACAGGGTCGCGCAGGGGTGTTGGTGTGAATGGTAAGGTTATATGATGTGTGCACGGCTAGAATCCGATGCTCGCCGACCGCTAGCGGCACACTTATCCCTAAATAAATTGTTTTGTTTCAATTACCTTGTTAGTCTGGTCCTAGTAACCTAATAATTCATGTTACACTGATATAACGTAAGAATCCATGCAAAAATATGTAATGTCACTTACACAGACACGGTCGGAAGTTTTGAATCTATTTAGTTTTTAAGAGCAAATCGGAACACTCGTAGACATAACCACACGTTTGATAATTTTTTCTGTGCAATAAAATGCCTTATATTGTATATACTAAACAAAATCATACAAAATAAGCAGCTATAAATACATTTTCATATGATAAATATATATCTGACTCTGCTGAATATTCTTGACAGCGACTATTAACCAACATACAAAGAACTGAGGCAAACGGGCTCAGGAGAAGTGTTCTGTCATCAATTTCCAGCGTTTCTATCCTTGGGGACAATATCGCTCTGAAGAAGTGAATTGAGAGAGACGGTGAAGTAGAAGACACAGAGCGGAACAGAGGAAGATTGAAATTGATCGGCATTCCTCTCTTTTTGTGGATATTTGTCTCAAATCAGAAAAAGAATGCTGTGCTGTTCTGGTTGGTAGGAAGGGCCGAGTCGCTAAAATATTGACATCGTAAAACTTTTGGTTCAGGCTGTAGATGCGACATCGCCCTACACTCTCCCCTTGCGTTTTTGGTTACTCTCTTTATATATTTTATTCTGGCTATATTCTAGACGATTTTTTTTTTATCATCTTAGGCAGTAACGCAAGTAATGGCGCTTTCTTGCCCACGTTGACCTCATTTACGAAGGAATTTGTCAGGTTTTTGATAGAATATGCCTAGTAATGTAAAATGTCGTCAATTTATCTACTTCTGCAAATATGGCTCAGCTGAATGTGAAGTCATCTTTAGATGATTTTTTCTATTTTGATTTTTAGACTCTGGATAGAAGAGCACATCACACACATCATGCACGCATACACGCACACAGATACACACACACACACACACACACACACACACACACACACACACACACACACACACACACACACACACACACACACACACACACACACTCACACACACATCAAATATACACCTCTATTCCAAGCACTATACTCTTATTAAGAGGTGCGTATTCTAAAAACAAATTCCTTTCACACATATTCATATAAGACATAGTGCATAAACAAAATCAACCTTACACTATACACACGCTTATATCCCCCGGTAAAACAGGCATGCCAATTACTGACAAGACAGCGTAGCTAAAATGATTGTAAGCGTGTAAATACACACACGAAAAATGAATGATAATGTACACACGCAAAGGCCAATCTGTTGTAAAATAGAAGACATAATTTTTGCAAACCCAGTGTATCCTTTAAAGCAAACGA
>NC_134813.1:41316365-41318865 GCF_046742065.1 Oratosquilla oratoria | reverse complement strand
ATGGGATTTTGAATGTGGGATAATGACCAGTGGGATTATGTGATGGATTCGAAAGTAAAGAGAGGGGAATAAAAAGATTGTATTCTGTCAGCCATAACCAGCGCTTCTATCCTTGGGGAAATATTTAAGAAGAGCAGCAGGAAAGACGGACAGTGGGAGTTAAAAATGGATTTAGCGATTTTTTTTTTTAAGGAAGGGAAGAGAAAGGAAAGGAAGATCAAGAATAGAAAGAGAAAGGCAGAGAGAAAAATTCAAGAGAAGAGAAAGAAAGTTAAGAGAAACTGAGGGGAGAGAAAGAAACTAGGGAGAAGAGAACTAGGGAGAAAGGAACTAGAGAGAAAGGTACTAGAGAGAAAGAGCAAAGGCAAAACGAACTAAGAAGAAAGGAACTAGGGAGAAAGGAACTAGGGAGAAGAGAACTAGGGAGAAAGGAACTAGAGAGAAAGGTACTAGAGAGAAAGAGCAAAGGCAAAAGGAACTAAGGAGAAAGGAACAAAGGCGAAAGGAACTAGGAAGAGAACTAGGGAGAAAGGAACTAAAGAGAAAAGAACTAGGGAGAAGAGAACTAGGGAGAAAGGAACTAGGGAAAAAGATACAAGAGAGAAAGAGCAAAGGCAAAAAGGAACTAGGGATAAAAGAACTAGGGAGAAAGGACCTAGGGAAAAAGATACAAGAGAGAAAGAGCAAAGGCAAAAAGGAACTAGGGAGAAAGGAACTAGGGAGAAGAGAACTAGGGAGAAGAGAACTAGGGAGAAAGAAACTAGAGAGAAAGAGCAAAGGCAAAAGGAACCGAGAAGAAAGGAACTAGGGAGAAAGAAACTAGGGAGAAAGGAACTAGGGAGAAGAGAACTAAGGAGAAAGGAACTAGAGTGGAAGATACAAGATAGAAAGAGTAAAGGCAAAAGGAACTAAGGAAAAAGGAACTAGGGAGAAAAGGGAACTTGGAGAAAAAAACTAGGGAGAGAAAGGAACTAGGAAAAGGAACCAGGGAGAGAAAATGACTAGGGAGAAAGGAACTAGGGAAAGAATGGTACTCGGGAGAAATGAACTAGGGAGAGAGAGAGAGAGAGAGCGTGGTAAAACTAGGCTCAGATACGGGACGAATTCCCTCGATTTCACTCCAACACCACCACCTTCCACCAGCTTCCACTCTTCTCCTCCACACTGTGACCCTGGTCCACAACAGCTGTCACCCCCTCTACGACGCCGGACCTTTGTGGTTCCTCGCTCTTCGGTTCCTTATAGGGCAGAGGGTCCGGCGTCTTTTGAAGCCAAGTCTTCACTTCTACGTGAGTGACACATCCCACGTGACCCCGATAGAGTTCCCATGTGGATTAAAGACACGGTGTACATCTTATTACGAGAATCTAACAAACGCCCTTAAGTAGAGCGTTTTGTTTACGTTATGGTTTACGTTTCACCGGCGCTTCTGGGCTATTTAGGCGATTAGGGGCGATACTGCGACGTTACCTCTGCAATGACCTTTTCTTTTCTTTTTTCTTTTTTTTTTTTACAATTCAGCTAAATGATGTCTGCTATAAATTTGCTGTAGCCATCTCGAATTTCACTTTCTCTCTATAACTTACTGCAATGATTCTTCTTCTGTCTACTAGCTTGACATAAAGTCCGTACGCCCACAACACGTGGGAACCTTTCACGTATTTTTTCTGGCTTGTACTAAGGGATTGAATCCTGAATCTAACGTCCCGTGAAGTGAATGGATTTGCCTGTCACTTGCCTTAAAAAAAATGTAAAGGATGTCAAGGGGTGGATGGAGGTGAGCATGTCCTTCCTCATGGGTTCTTTCATCATCTAAATTTGTTTCTCTCTCTCTCTCTCTCTCTCTCTCTCTCTCTCTCTCTCTCTCTCTCTCTCTCTCTCTCTCTCTCTCTCTCTCTCTCTCTTTCTCTCTCTCTCTCTATCTATCTATCTATCTATCTATCTATCTATCACACACACACACACACACACACACACACACTCACACTCACACTCTCTCTCTTTCCATCCCTCTTTCTCTCTCTCTCCCTCTCTCTCTCTCTCTCTCTCTCTCTCTCTCTCTCTCTCTCTCTCTCTCTCTCTCTCTCTCTCTCTCTCTCTCTATCGCAGCATGGTTTTCGGCGTCACACATCATGCTTAACCAACCTGATAGTGTTCTTCCATGTCATGCTTCAAGAATATGACAGGAACAGAGCAACTGATATACTTTATCTCGAATTCCAGAAAGCTTTTAATGAGGAGCAGTTATTAAATTGGATTGAAGCCTGGTTGAAAGATAAAAGACAGCAAATAGCCATTAATGGGGCATCGTCTAGATGGTCTCCTGTTACCAGTGGGGTACCCCAAGGATTTGTATTAGGTCCGCTCCTCTTCATCATCTGCATCAGTGATATAGATGTTGGATTTGTGATCCGCATACCTAAGTTTGCGGACGACACAAAGTTATTTACTAAGGATTACAAAGGCGGAGCATGCCGACAGGAGACCTTTTGGTCCATAT
>NC_134813.1:41296365-41303865 GCF_046742065.1 Oratosquilla oratoria | reverse complement strand
TAACCTAACCTAACCTAACCTAACCTAACCTAACCTAACCTAACCTAACCTAACCTAACTTAACCTAACCTAACCTAACATCACCTAACCTAGCACTACCTAACCTAACCTAACCTAACATTACCTAACCTAACCTAACATTACCTTACCTAACCTTACCTAACCTAATTCAACCTAGCCTAACCTAACCTAACCACGCCTACCCAAACATTACCTGACCTAACCTAACCCAACCTAACCTAACATTACCTAACCTAACATTACGTAACCTAACATTACCTAACTTAACCTTACCTAACATCAACATAACTAACCCAACCCAACCTAACCCAAACCAACTAGACCAAACTCAGTCTAACCCAATCAAACCTAACTCAACCCAACCTAACCCAGGTAACTCAATCAAAAATAACCCCAGTCTAACTCAACCCAACCAAATTCAAACCCAACCCAGCCTAACCCAACCCAACCCAACCCAACCCAACCTAACCTAACCCAACCCAACCCAACTGAAACCCAACCTAACCCAATGTAATCCAACCCAACCCAACCCAAACCAACCCAACCAAACCACTACCAACAAATCCCCACTAATAGCACATACCACTAAACTTCTCACTATTGCTAAGCACCTCTACCTTCATTCTATCTGCCGACGGGCGATTTATTCCAATCCTCATTGGATCAACTTCCACCACCACTGCAGACCTCTCGACTCCGGCCAATGGTTCTTGTACCATCGGCCCTTGATCCTAGCACCCCCATCTCACTGCCTTGCACCACCAATGTGGTGCCCAGAGCAACGCGAGATAGAATCTTGAACCAACAAGTGTGATCCACTTCCTTCCACACCTCGTCACTGGTGTTTATCTCCACAAGGTGTTTGTGATGTGTGTCTGTGATGATTACAGCTCATGAGACGTGTTACATCTCCTCGAGCTGTGATGCACACGTGATGTGTATGATGTGATGTATGGTGTGATATATCATGTGATTTGTGTGATGCGTGTGTGTTGTGTATGTGCGTCGTGATTGATGTGTGATTTGTGATATGTGTGTACGTATTGTGTATGTATTTGTGATATATCGTGTGATTTGTGTGATGCGTGTGTGGTGTGTATTGCGTTGTGACTTGTGTGATTTGTGGTATGTATGTACGTGTTATGTACGTGTTTGTTTGTGTGTGTGTTTGTGTTTACTTAATTGTATTTATTTCATTACGGTCCACAGGAAAGGAGCAACGGTCGTTGAATCTTGTATCTTATTCTCCAATTAACTAGCTTTAAATTCATGTATATGTTCCAATTTTGGTAATATCCTTATATTCCAATATGTGTGTGTGTGTGTGTGTGTGTGTGTGTGTGTGTGTGTGTGTGTGTGTGTGTGTGTGTGTGTGTGTGTGTGTGTGTGTGTGTGTGGTCTTGGATCACGTGTTGGACTCGTGATCGACAGCTATTTCTCTCCCAGAAGAGAGCTCAGAGCTCATATATGACCGATCTATGGGTAATGCTGTGACCTTACACGCACACATACCTCCAACTCCCCGCCCACGAGAGCTGGAGTAACGACTCGCAGCGCAGTGATACTGAAATTATTTAAGCCCTAGACGGAATTTGAGCCCGGACCGCCGTAGTGACGGCAGCGAACGCTACCAGCGCGCCGTCTGTGTGTGTGTGTGTGTGCGTGTGTGTGTGTGTGTGTGTGTGTGTGTGTGTGTGTGTGTGTGTGTGTGTGTGTGTGTGTGTGCGTATGTGTGTGTGTGTGTGTGTGTGTGTGCGTATGTGTGTTTGTGTGTGTAATGTGTGACATAGATGTGAGATGTTCGTGTGTATGCTTTGTGTCTGTATATACTCGTATGTGTCTGTGTGTGTGCGTGCTAGGTTGTGTGTGTGTAATTGGTGTGAAAGGAGGAATATTTGAGTTAAGGTCAAGATTAGGGGATGGGAGTATGACGTCACCAACACGAAGACCAGGGCTCACTTTAAATCATTTCCTACTGGAGGCGTGAGACTGGTCTTACTGTGCAAGTCAGGATGGAGGTAGTCTGGAGGAAGTCCCAGGAGATCAGGGTGACGTTCAGTCTGTGGTCTGCCGGTAAGCTACACAATATACAGAATAGCCTATGAAAGATTGAATGATATAAAACAAAAAATAACTTTTACAAACGCTTTTTTTTTTAATATAATTAATGGATTTTTTTTCAGTATTATGTGTGAAAAGCAACATCACTTAATGACCACCATTTTCTTGCTCACAAATACAGGCTAAGTCGACTGCATTTTCTATGACTGTACGCTAGGTTTCAGGTCCTAAACTTCGAATTTCGGCTTTGATACTTTCTTTAAGTTCTTGAATTGTTCAAGGTTCATCTACGTTCTTTTGGTTTTAATGTACTCCTTAAGTTCTTGAATTATGTGAGGTTTATTTACGTTTTTCTGGCTTTTATGTTCTCCTTAAGTTCATTAATTATTCGACGTTTATTTACGTTCTTTTGGTTTTAATGTTCTTAAGTTCTTGAATTGTTCGAGGTTTATTTACGTTCCTTTGGTTTTTATGTCCACCTTAAGTTCTTGAATTGTTCGAGGTTTATTTACGTTCATTTAGCTTTTATGTTCTCCATAAGTTCTTGAATTGTTCGAGGTTTATTTACGTTTGTTGGGATTTTATGTTCTCCTTAAGTTCTTGAATTGTTCGAGGTTTATTTACGTTCATTTGGCTTTTATGTCCTCCTTAAGTTCTAGAATTGTTCGAGGCCTATTTACGCTTTTTTGGTTTTTATGTTCTCTTTAAATTACTGAATTGTTCGAAGTTTATTCACGTCAATACATATACATATACATATACATATACATATACATATACATATACATATACATATACGTGTACATATACACATAATTATAAGATTTACGTACGGAGTCTTGGCATCGCTATACCTATTTTAGTTATAGTTGTAATGGGCTGCACTTTAACAGTACTTCTATCCATCTATTTTAATAATTCCTTCGCTCCACGGTTGAATAAAATCGTCTGACCTTTCTTGAGGCGTAATCCTTAGAGTGGGCCACGATACTGAAGACATGAAGGGAACAAGATCTTGAATGAGGTACATATATCATACATGTTATTAACCAAACCCAAGGCATTGGACAAGATGCAGGGATGACCCGTCATCCAGGAGGTGCCAAGATATGAAGGAGGGAAGAGGGTGGAGGGGAGTGGAGTATGTAGGAGATGGAATGGGTGGGAGTGGTTTCTGTGCCTTTGCTTTTTGGCTACCTCCCTTGTAAGGGGGAAAAAGCCTTTGGTATATGTATGTTACATGAGTACACGTCGTCATTTTTGTTTTAATTTAAGGTCTTGTTTCATTGTACCTACGTATTCTATTTTATTCTACTTTATTCCATTGGTCATCTATCATACATATATACATATTAATCATACATATATCATACATATATACATATTTATTTGATGTCTTGTTTCATTGTATCTACGTATTCTATTTTATTTTACTTTATTTTCTTGGTTATCTATTACTTTATTTAGTTTTATTTTATTTTGGTTATTTTCATGTATCTATTTTTGGTCCCTGATCAAGTAGCATGCCGATTGCTGGAGATTTATTGAGGTTGTTTATCCTTGATGTTTATTTATGTCACTTCTGCCTTTCGCTAGGAGACCTAATATCTTGCGATATTTTATGTTCAGTGTTCTGTATCACAATAATCCGCTGGAATTTCCTTTGTTTGTTCTTCTCGACATTCAAGATGGGTTGACAATTTTAATTTCTTTAGAATTGTGACACTCTTTGTATGTTTTTGTTCTGGCTAACCTCGGGTGGTTTTGTTTACTTGAGGGAAATGATTTGGTCGATCAGAATTCCGTTCCGTTGAGAGTCTGACTTCCCCTGTGATAAATAAAATTGCCTTGCTGCGGTAGCTTTAGTAAAAAAGTCTAAAGCTGCTTCGACACTATGTTTATTTATTTAATTATTTATTTATTTATCTATTTATTTATCTATTTACTTATTTATCTATTTATTTATTTATTTATTTATTTATTCATTTATTTATTTATTTATTTATTTATTTATTTACTTATGTATCTATTTATTTATTTATTTATTTATTCATTTACTTATTTATTTATTTATATAATTATTCATTTATTTATTTATTTGTTTATTTATTTATCTATTTATTTATTCATTTATTTATTTATTTATTTATTTATTTATCTATTTATCATTATTAATCTTTTTTCCGCATCCAGCCTACTTATAGACCAACAGGTCTCCTGTCGGCATGCTCCTCCTTTGTAATCCTTTGTACTGGAGAGGGTAGAGTAACATTACATGCTGTAGATGTGTCTCACTACAAGACTTCGTCCATCATCCACCACCACCTCCACCCCAACCACCTTCACCATGACATCAACTGCCACCCTATCTCTGCAACCGACCCTCTGTTACTTGCACATTTTGTCCAGGTAAATAACATTCTTACTTGTTCATCTTGGGGTCCACGCTGGGTCACGGTCGAATGAATTCCCTTCTCTTCCACTTATCTTTTCACCTCAGTTCAATATTATCAACAAAAATATCAATATTTCAATAATGTCAATAGACACAGAACCAAAATTTTTTCAAGAACACTTCCAAGCTGAAGGTATCAAGAGCCATAAAATCTAAATTTCTTCAAGAACGCCTCCAACTGAAAGTATCCAGTCACAATTTATTTTTTCAAGAATACTCCCAACCTGAAGGTATCAACGGTCACAAAATCAAATTTTCTTCAAGAACGTATCATGATTGAATGTATTCAGTATAAAAAAAAAACAAGAATGCATCAAGCCTGAAGGTATCAAGTTACAAAATAAAAAAGTTCTTCAAAAACGTATCAACAGTCACAAAATCAAAATTTCTTCAAGAATGCTTGAAGATATCAGAAGTTACAAAATCAAAAATCTTCAAGAACGCCACCAAACTGAAGGAATTAGCCTAATTACTTCCGCTGTGTAAGAGACTTCAAATCGAGTTTTCCGACTGTTGGACGTAGCCTCTGACATACATAAAAGTAGAGTACCTTTCATCCACAGAAAAGTTTTGTTGCGTTATGTAATGGACATGGAACTACCTAATGTAGGCCTTATGGTCCCCTGCAGTCTTATATCGGAGAGCCGGGGCAAGTGGCAGTCACTGGTACCCGTTAGATTTCGATATGTGCTAAATTACCTTCCTATTATTTTGCAGCAAAATAAATAAATAAATAAATGAATAAATAAATAAGTAAATAAATAGATAAGTAAATAAATAAATAAGTAAATAAATAAATAAAATAAGATGAAATGAGGTAAAATAAATGAATAACAAAGAAATTTATCTGAATTAGATAAAGCAAAAATTGATAAACAGGGTGAAAAAGAAAATACAATTAAATAAAACAGAAAACAAATTAATCTAAATACAATAGAACAAAAATAATCAAAATAAAATTAATATAGAAATAATAATATGAAAATGAATAAAATAATTTCCCCAAAATCTCGCCTCCCGATGTAGAGTTCTGAAGACAGTAACGAATGAAACATAAATCGTCAAATTTGTTACACGCAGAGCACTGAAGACCAACACAGGTTATAAACAGACACAGATTCACTCGTTGTCTAATTTGCAAGCAACCTTAACACCTCAAGAACACCTCCGTTTATACCTCTACACTTAAGGAACACATTTCCTCACTCCACAATAACATCTTCACCCCACTCAGTGATGTGCTTCAGTGAGGACATATAATTGTGATTCACCGCGGTCTTGGATCACGTGGAGATCAGATCTCGTATTAGGCTCAATCTATAGGTTTGCTGTGACCTCTTATCTGAATAAAATCACCTGGTATTTGTCGCACAGAAGCTATACAGAACACCACATTACTGCAGGAGTTAGATGAAATTGATTATGAAAAAAGAGTTCCCCCCCTCTCTCTCTCTCTCTCTCTCTCTCTCTCTATATATATATATATATATATACATATATATATATATATATATATATATATATATATATATATATATATATCCTAATAAATCAAGCCATACATATTTCTACATTAATCTCACAGAATTCAAATTCAAACCTCCAATCGTCATAACCGACGAAATTCATCTTTCCCGTTTTCTCTTTCTAGACTTTCCCCCTCAAGCAGCGATCCATTTCATCTTTCACATCACATTAAATCTACGTTATTCTGGTGGTGTCAAGAGAAAAAAAAAGTGTATATATGTGTGTGTATATATATATATATACATATATATATACATATATATATATATGTGTGTATATATATGTACATATTTATATATATATGTATATATATGTGTATATATATCTTAGCTTTGGCAGTTACTAACGTCCAGTCTTCTGGTTCAGACGTTGACAAGTGAGGGACTTTCTGTCATGGAATCCAGTTCCGTTTCATTCCAGCTCTGTTGCTGTTTGATAAATTTCTTGTGATTTGTTAATTCTATTTTTCATCTTACGTGTATAAAATTATTTTCTATATTTTCTATCCCAGCATTGTATTATGCCCATGTCATACATTTCCATATATATCAATTCAAATAACAAATGATATATACACACACAAACGGGCAAAAATAAGATATACGTATTTGTACACATATATGCACACGTAACTGTATATGAAGGTATAATGTATACATGGATCCGGGAATATGTACAACATATTCGCATTACACACATCTACACAAACACGCACATGTACACACACACACAGACACACACACACACACACACACACACACACACACACACACACACACACACACACACACACACACACACACACACACACTCATACATACATACACACACACACAAACATACATACACATACACACACAGACACACACATACACACACTCATACATACATACACACACACACACACAAACATACATACACATACATACACAGACACACACACACATACACACACATACACACACACTCATACATAGATATGGGTGCATACATATAAAACATATATGTATGCACATACACATAATAAGAATTCATGGTTGTATTTAGGGTAAGTATGAGTTTCCTCCTGGATGCTTCCACATCAACAAAATATGAAGTTTATCCCTGTTATTCTTAAGCCTCCTAAATAAAATCGATAAAAATAGATGAATGAATAAATAAAAGTAAATAAAGAAACAAAAGTCGAGACATTATGACAAGTTGAAAAGGGTGGAAAAAGAGTCACGGGTCTCGTTCCGAGTTTATTCCTGACCGGTTTCGCTTCTAGCTTCTTCAGAGGAACATTCCTCTAAAGAAGCTACAAGCGAAACCGGTCAGGAATAAACTCGGAACGAAATCCGTGACTCTCTTTTTTCCATCTCTTTCAAAGGAACAAATAAATAAATAAGCAAATAAATAAATAAAGATGAATAACTAAATGAATAAATAAGTATACT
>NC_134813.1:41286365-41288865 GCF_046742065.1 Oratosquilla oratoria | reverse complement strand
TTCAGTTTTGTTAATGTAAATTTTTGGGTTTGTATATTCGTAATACTATTATAGTGAGTGAACGGTAGAATGTTTGTTTGTTTGTTTGTTTGTTTGTTTGTGTGTAATTATGTATGTATGTATGTATGTATGTATGTATGTATGTATGTATGTATGTATGTATGTATGCATGCATGCATGTATGTATGTATGCATGTATGGATGTATGTATGAACGTGAATATGTATGTTTGTAGTTAAATATGTATGTATGTATGTATGTATGTATGTATGTATGCATATATGTATATATGCACGTCTGTATGTATGTACGTACGTATGTCTGCATGTATGTATGTATGCATGTATGTATGTATGTATGTATGTATGTATGTATGTATGTATGTATGTATGTATGTATGTATGTATGTATGCATGTATGTGTATATGCACGTCTGTATGTATGTATGTACGTATGTCTGCATGTATGTATGTATGTATGTATGTATGTATGTATGTATGAATGTATATATCCACGTCTGTATGTATGTATGTACTTATATCTGCATGTATGTATGTATGTATGTATGTATGTATGTATGTATGTATGTATGTATGTATGTATGTATGTATGTATGTATGTATGTATGTATGTATGTATGTATGTATGTATGTCAAACAATTAGGTTCAGCCGTTGCGAAGCATTGAACTCGAGTCCCTCGGGGCTGGTTATTTGAATTACATCGCTGTTACTAGCGATTTATTCCATAATATGTATGTACAGTATGCATGTACATATGTATGTGATTATGCATGTGCATATGCATGTGTGTATCTTCGCATGCATGTTCGCATGCATGTATATATATATATATATATATATATATATATATATATATATATATATATATATATATATATATATATATATGTACGTCTATGCGTGCATATGTTTATACAAATGTATGTATGTATGTATGTATGTATGTATGTATGTATGTATGTATGTATGTATGTATGTATGTATGTATGTATGTATGTATGTATGTATGTATGTGTGTATGTATGTATGTATGTATGTATGTATGTATGTATGTATGTATGTATGTATGTATGTATGTATGTATGTATGTATGTGCGGGTGTGTGTATGTATGTACGGGTGTGTGTATGTGTACGTGAATGTGTGTACACATATATATTCAATTCTTTATCTGATAGTTCGTTCCATTTTATTACTTTTTTTTTCACAATAAAAACCACTCCATATGCTCCACGGTTGCAGGAACGATATAATCTGCATTTTCAATGTTTACATTGGCCCAGACCTCCATCTTTCATGGACTGCAATTTATATGCTAAAAATAAAAATGAAAAAAGAACATGCAGTGGAAAGAAATGTTGGCCATGTATGTCCAATTTAAGGCCATCTGTAATATCCTTGTAGGTTAATGATATTTGACTTTTTCTAATACTCCCCAAAATTGTTTTTTTTTTTTTTTTTTTTTTAGGTCACGATCCTTCGGTATGCAGACTTCTCTCTCTTTTAAGGGGAAGGGTGTATATCTATGTAATATCCTATTGTCCGAATGCCATATTATAAACACAAACTCAAACATCACTAGAGGATACACATACACATCCCAAACCTGAACACAAACGAATCTAAGCTCAGGAAGGTTTGAGTATCATGGTACAATTGTTTCTTTTGTTTATCATCTACTTAATTATATATTTCGTTTTCGTTAGGGGAAATCCTTCTTGTCTGCCTCTATTTATATAATCTATGGCGAGGGTGTGTGAAGGTGTATCTTAAAACTGTTTGTCTGCCTGGGTGAGGGCGCGTCTTTGCTGCCTTGCTGAACGCGAGCCATGTGGCGGGGAACACGGGATTGGATCACGAGCAGCTAAGATGAGAGAGGGGAAGGCGAGTAGTAACAAGTAAGTAGGTTTCTTTTATGTCACACATACACACACAATATATTATATATATATATGTATAAGTATGTATATATATAAATATATATATATATATATACACATATATATATGTATCTACATTTTTTTATATATATATATATATATATATGCGTGTGTGTGTGTGTGTGTCTGTGTGTGTGTGTGTGTGTGTGAGTGTGTGTGTGTGTGTGTGTGTGTGTGTGTGTGTGTGTGTGTGCGGTGCGTATGTGTGTGTGTGGTTGTGATTCACCCATGATCTGTGCGATCACGTGTTGGGACACGGCAGTGATCGACGGGTTATTTCCCTCCGGAAGTAGAGTGTGATACCAGTAACGAGCGCACAGCGCAGCCAAAATTTTTTCAGCCTTAGAGTGGGATTCGAACCCGGACCCCCGTAGTGGCAGCCGGGAACTCTACCAACCGCGACACGATTCGTGTGTGTGTGTGTGTGTGTGTGTGTGTGTGTGTGTGTGTGTGTGTGTGTGTGTGTGTGTGTGTGTGTGTGTGTGTGTGTGTGTGTGTGTGTGTGTGTGTGTGTAGAATAATCAATTTGTAAAATACAA
>NC_134813.1:41268865-41273865 GCF_046742065.1 Oratosquilla oratoria | reverse complement strand
GTTATGTAATACAAAGGAACACAATTCTATAACATAATTACACATATGACGTAATATCTAATATTACGTTACACCTCCACCGTTTGGGAAAGCTTTTCACTTTCTGTTGAAAAGCTACGTTCTAGAAAGTATGGAGTAGTTCTTCTGCGCAGGGGACAGCTTCTTGCTGTAGTAGGCGATAGCGTGAAGAACTTCATTGTGTTCTTGCAAGAGGGCGGCACCGATACAGGTGTCGTTGACGTCGACTTGCAGAAGAAAGGGTCGTTGGAAGTCGGGTGCCCTTAGAACTGGTGCGTTAGTGAGAAGGGACTTCAGGTTTTTGAAGGCCGTCTCACAGGTAGGCGTCCACACGAAGTCGTGGTCTTTTCTCAACAGGTCAGTCAATGGTTCTGCTACATCTTGTTTCTCAGATAAGTGAAGATTTTGTAGTATCTGGGAGTTTTCCAAGGGAATCTCAGGAGGATTAGGCAGGTTATCAGGAGGCTCTTCCGATTTTATTGTGGTAGAGCTGCAAATTGGAATTGGATCTCTGGAATGATAAGGTTTTAAGGTATTTATGTGACAGAGACGGGAACTCTTTCTTCTGTCTGGAGTTTTGATTATGTAGTTGAGATCACTGGCTCTGGACAAGACTTCATAGGGTCCTTTGTATTTAGCCTGCAATGGATCTCCTGGTATGGGAAGATAAAGTAACACTTGATCTCCTGGAGAGAAAGTTCTAAGTTTAGAATTTTTATCATACCGACCTTTCATTACTCGTTGAGCATTCGCCAAGTTCTCTCTTGCCAACTTCCAAGCTTCTAACAACTTCTCGGTGACCTGGGACACGTATTTCAAAGAAGGAACAGGTGGTTCTTCTTTCATCCATTGTTCATGAAGTATCTTTAGGGGACCATGGACTTCATGACCGAAGACTAATTCTGACGGGCTGAATCCAAGGCTTTCTTGAATTGTTGTTCGGGTGGCGAACAACAAAAAGGGGAGTCCGTCTTCCCAATTTCGAGTGTTCTCAGCACAGAAGATTCTTAACATTGTCTTGAGCGTTTGGTGAAAGCGCTCTAGAGCACCTTGTGATTGAGGATGATAGGCGGAGGAAGTTACATGATTTATACCTAGTGTTACAAGAGTTTCTCTAAACTTGTTGGAAAGAAAATTACTTCCTTGATCACTTTGAATGTTCTTGGGAAATCCTACCATAGTGAAATATTTCAACATTTCTCTGATTATGTTTTGAGCTTTAATATTTTTCAAAGGAATTGCTTCTGGAAAACGAGTACTCATACACATGATTGTGAGAATGTACTGATTTCCTTTACTTGAAGGAGGTAAAGGTCCTACACAGTCAATAAGAACATTTTTAAATGGCTCTTCCATTACAGGAATGGGATGGAGTGGAGCTTCTACAATTTTCTGGTTGGGCTTACCTACAAGTTGACATGTATGACATGTTTTACAATATTGGGCAACATCTTTGACAACCGTGGGCCAATGGAAATGTTGGGTTATGTTGAACAAGGTCTTTCTTACCCCTAAGTGACCTGCTAAGGGAGTATCATGAGCCAATTCTTAGAACATTATTCCTGAAAACCAAGAGGGAGGGACTATTTGATTCCTTACTTGCCATGGCTGGTCAGCGGTTGCGGTGGATGCTCTCCATTTTCGCATTAGGACTCCGTTTTCTATATAGAAACCTCGTGACATATTTTCAACTTCTTCTGGAGAAGAAACAATCTCGTACAAATTTTTAAGAGAATGATCTGACTTCTGTTCTTTGATTAATTCTGCTCTAGATAGAGAAACTGGTGAAGAAGAAGATGGGTCAGTTTGGGAGAATAGGGATTCTAAATTATAGGTCTCCTCTTCAGATTTCTTGTACTGAGATCTGGTTACAGCACAAGCGGGAAACAACTGTAAGTTATCTGAAGGTTCTACTGAGGTCTTAGGGTTATTTGTTAATAAGGGAGAAATGACTTTTGCTTCCAGCGATGTCATTGGCCAACAATAAGGATATTCCTACTATGGGAAGAGAGTCTACTACTGCTACTTTAACCATTCCGGTTGTTAAATCAGACCGCAAGAAAACATTATGTAATGGACATTTTACAATTCCTCCAACTCCTTCTATCAATATATCATAACCTGTATATGACTCACCTAGATTCTGCAAGACAGAATTTAAAATCAGACTTTGCTTTGCTCCTGTGTCTCGGAGTATGGAAATAGGATATTGTTGTGAACTACTACTATGAGATATAGTTCCTGAAGATACAAATGGTTTGAAACAAGGATCATGATCTGATGAAGGGGGTTCTACATTACTTGACAATACCGGCTTCTTTGGTAGTTCATCCTGAATAGAGGATTTTGAATCGTCTGATTTTATATTACTTACAAGAGTTGGTGTCTTATTGGAGAATGAGGGTGTCAGTCTCTTTCTGCAATTAGAAATGTGATGGCCAACCTGTTTACAATATGAACAAGTTACAGGGGGATTAGTCTTAAACCTTTCCATTCTTTGCCAAGGTTGGTTTGGAGGATATTGATTGAAATCAGACCTGTAACTAAAATATGATGGGCTAGACTGATTTTCAAAGCGTTTCTTTGGGGACCAAGGATCAGAGTATTTTGTTGAATCTGGAATATATGACTTTGACTTTTGGGATTCCATTTGTCTTGACTTAGGTTTATGATTTAGTGTGAACTCATCAGCCAATACAGCAGCTTAAGTTAAAGTTTCGGGAACATGATCATCTATAAAAATCCTAAGATCTGTCTCTAAGGTATTCTTAAACTGCTCCAACAAAATCAACTGTTTAAGTCTATCTAAGGTGTCCGTTTCACTAGCCAAACACCACCTATTGAATAACCTCTCTTGTTGAGCCGCATATTCTACGTATGTTAACTGAGGTGTCTTCCTATAATTACGGAATTTCTGTCTATAGGCCTCTGGTATTAGTTCATAAGCTTTTAAAATACAAGCTTTCATATTATCATACTCGCTTTCTGCTTCTGAAAGAGAAGTATAAATTTGCTGAGCCTTACCCTTAAATTGTGTTTGAATGATTAATGGCCAATTTTCTTTAGGGATTTGTAACTGTTGCGCCAATTTTTCCCACTGAAGAAAGAAAATTTCTGGCTCTCCTTCTGAAAATTGGGGTAGAAGTTTTACATACTTGGAAATATCTATATGACCTTCCTGAACTACGGGTTGTCTATCAACAATCCTAGCTTCTACTTCTGTCTTCTTTAATTCTAACTCTACTTGTTTCACTTTAGCTTCCTCTTCTCTAGCTTTAAATTCTGCCAATTTGATTTTAGTTTCGTCCTCTCTTTCTATTTGTTTCACTTTAGCTTCCTCTTCTCTAGCTCTAAATTCTGCCTCAATTTGCATTTGTTTCAGTTTAGTTTCCTCCTCTTTAGCTACTTGTTTCACCTTAGCTTCCTCTTCTCTAGCTCTAAATTCTGCCTCAATTTGCATTTGTTTCAGTTTAGTTTCCTCCTCTTTAGCTTTAAATTCTGCCTCAATTTGCATTTGTTTCAGTTTAGCTTCCTCCTCAATTTCTACTCTCCTGACCTTTAATTCAATCTCCTTAATCTTAAGTTCGGTTAGTCGTGCCTCTATTTCTAACCTATTTGAAGGAATTTGTATAGCTGTAATCTCTTCTGGAGATAAGATCTCATCTTCGATCAGATTTTCAACGAGTTCCTGAAGTATTTTTTTCTTTCGCAAACTTGTATCAATGTCTACTCCAAAGTGCTTGCCTATTTCTATCAAAGTGTCCTTTAGTTTGTTTCTTTAAGAAACTTACCTTGGGATTTTGAACGAAATTCTTGAACTATATCATCCATCTCTATAAGAATGTGTTAAATACCTGATCCAATATCCTTGGCAAGGGTCGCCACTTTGTTACGGGCGGCTGGTATGAGTGAAGAGGACGTTACGTATAACGTCTAAGTGCTTAAGAACCAGCGCACTTCTAGAAGCCACTGTAGGACTGAACTATCTGGTCAGGGCCTAGATAATTTCGTAAGACTAGAAGTAAAGGTAACAAAGAAGATTCCAGGAAAGGAATATTAAACTAGCGATAAAACTAGTAAACGAAATTATTAATGGAAAATATTTACAGGCAATCAACACCAAAGAGAATGGGCAGTAGGGTCAATGGGACCGTTACATGATTATGAGAATATGGAAATTATCGTTTCAAATAAGAAACAAGATAAGTATACAATATGGTACTATCTAAGTACAAAGAGATCAGGAACATGCATCAGAATAAGTAATAAGTACAAATATAAGTAAAGTAATGCAATGTATATCAGACACGTAATGTAGGCAAAAGGGTGATCACTTCACACCAATCGTCTCATGAAATCTAAACCTTCTAGTTTTTTATCAAGAGATCAATATGTGGGAATATGACAAGGATATGAGCGGTTTTCAACCGCTTATATACCATTGGACCGGAAGCGGGATACTTCCGGTTAAGGGTGCGGGTGAGGAGGAGGGTAAGTTAACACGTCAACATGGGTAGTTTTAGGACCCTCGACTTGCTTGAACAATCTATTTATTTAGTAACTGTCAAATCTGTGCGCTCCGAAACTATTCAGGATTTCGCTTGTCTGTTTGTTTCTACAAGAATGCGCACCTCTCCGCACGTAGGCAAGATTACATATAGTGGACGGGCGTTACTGCTTAACATTGTTACAATACATACATAGACAAGAAATATGAACATAGTTATGTAATACAAAGGAACACAATTCTATAACATAATTACACATATGACGTAATATCTAATATTACGTTACAATATATATATATATATATATATATAATTTATATATATATATATACATATATATGTTGCTGCCGTTGACTTGTGCGACAAACTGAAAAGAAGTGGGCAGCGATAACAGCATTGACACTAATGCTTTCCATAATAGCATAACCACATAACAAGTCAATTTTGGTGCCCAAAGGTTCAATGCTACACACA
>NC_134813.1:41248865-41261365 GCF_046742065.1 Oratosquilla oratoria | reverse complement strand
TCTAATATTTACCTACACTATGGGTAGCCATTCTAAGTCCCAAAAATAGGATCAAAAGAAAAAATTCAACCAATTTGTTCCGAAATGAATATTTACTTTTAGTTATTACATCAAATATTTGGTGATTTCAATTTGACAGACGAGTCAGATTGTTTTTGATGTAAGATGCACTTTATATAAACATTTCCTTATAAATGCTATATGAATTTTTTTTCAAATTAGTCATAAATTACATATACATAGTGTTTATATCGCATATACTTCATGATTTCACAGTGTACTGAAAAAGTGTTGTTGTATGGCAACTGCTTTTTGCCACATTTTTTGCTTTAACAGACTGGCTTATGTTTTACAATGGTTAGCTTAAAAAAAAAATTAAGGTGCAACACTTATGTTAATTACTTACTTGTTCACTCTAAATCCAGAACTGTGGTCAATAATAAACTTTCGTTTATTCACTGCCTATTGTATTTATTTGTTTTTGCCACAAAATAACACACTTCCCGCGTGCTTCTTTCATTTCCCACAATGTATCTAAAGCCATTTTCTAAATACACCACACACACACACATATATATATTATATATATATATATATATATATATATATGTGTGTGTGTGTGTGTGTGTGTGTGTGTGTGTGTGTGTGTGTGTGTGTGTGTGTGTTCAATTCTGTTTTCTAATGGTATATCACTAGCTATTCACAATTATATATTCTTCAAATCCGTAGACTCTCTCGCTTTCCTTGAAGATATTCCTCCTAAAGCTGTCATGACGTTAGCCTAACCTCAGGAAGAAATTATATCATTTGCATTTCAATCCTTTGAATATCATATTCCTCACACCTATAAACACATTCCTATTTACTCATCCACATGTTTCTGATTCCACTTCATTAATTCATTCAGAACACACACACACCATTCTCATCCTACATACAAAAAAAAATCCCTCTTTCCATAACTAGAATAAAAAACACCTCCAGTTAATCCCACTAATTGCCTAATTCAATGGGCATTCTCTTTTCTGTTGTTGAATAAGAATGAAAACTATTTCGCTCTCAGTTTTATTTCTCCATCGTTGATTAACTTTTTCTCCTAGTTTACTTTTTACCAGCCCATTGTTGTTATCTTCAGGAGCTTTTTTCTCGCCATCCTTCTCTTTTTCCTTCGTCATCGCTTCATTTTAGATATTTCTCTCTTATATATTTCAATTTATTCTAGTCACTTAATTGACTTCCACCTATCATGTTCAAGTTTTAAGTGTTTTAAACTTTTCACTTTGTCCTTTAATGCATATAGCTTCACTTCGTTTTTTAACGTTCATAAACCTCCATGCACAATTATCCTTGCACATTTTTCTTTAGCTATATTCTATTGGATGATCATTTCTTCTCCCCTTTCCGTTCATTTTTTTTTTCTGCACTTAGGTAACATTTACGTATCTACTCGTGAAGACCCACCTACCACGGAATTTACTCACTTTTCATTTCTTATATTTTTTTCTTGCTTCAAATCACAGATTCTTATATATATATATATATATATATATATATATATATATATACATATTCATATATATATATATATATATATGAATATATATATATACAAATATATATATACTAGGGGTGATCAGAAAGTAATGACAGTCGGACTCGTAGCTGAGAGACTATAAGTGGGGAGGAAGGGGCAGCAAGTGTTGCCTGTTGTTACATGTTTGAGCTTGTCGCTGTTTGTCTAGCTTACATTTTATCGTTGCGCTGTGCGATTGCGTCATTGTTGGTTTGCCTCTCTAACCGGAAACATGGATTTTTCGAAAGAAGGCTGCAGATTCTACACCTTCACAAGGTGGAAACTCGGGGAAAAAAGCAACGGAGATCAGAGAGGAATTGTTGCAAGTTTTTCCCGAGTCTACTCCATCACTGGAAACTGTTTCCCGCTGGATTCGAGCTTTCGCAGCCGGAAAATTGCAGCTAGAAGATGATCATCGTCCTGGCCGCCCTCGGACATCCGTGACCGAAGCAACGACGGTCCGTGAGCGGGCCATCATTGACGAAGATCCAACTGTTACTCTTCGATTCTTATCCTTGGAGCTCGGTGTCAGTTATGGGAGCGCACATGACATCGTGCATGAACACTTAGGGCTGAGGAAGAAGTGTGCTCGATGGATACCTCATTTGCTTACGGAAGAGCAGAAGAGCGAACGGGTGCGGATTTGTCGTCTATGGCTGGCTGAATTCGAGCCAAATGGTCCGAAACGGTTCTCAGATGTAGCTACCGGAGATGAGTGTTGGATTTCTTTCTTCACCACCAGAGACAAGCAGTCTAACATGGTGTGGTTGAGTGATGAAGAACCTCGACCTCAGATTCTGAAGGAAGGATTTCGCAGCAGGAAGCGCCTTTTCACCATCTTCTTCAATTCACAAGGACCAATGTGTGTGGATGTAATGCCTCAACAGTGTACTATCACAGCCCAGTACTACATTGATCACGTCCTTCCTCGAGTCCTGGAATATCAGGCCAAGACTGCACCAACCCGTCGCCGATCGCGCCTTTTGCTGCACCATGACAATGCTGCCCCCCACAAAGCTCGCCTCACTGTGCAGTTCCTGGAGCAGCAGAGGATCACACTTCTCCCCCACCCACCCTACTCGCCTGACCTTGCTCCCTATTATTATTTCTTTTTTTATTTCTGATAATTCAGACCAGAATCCTTCATATATTTTTCAAGAAATAGGTTATACATATATCTATTTATATATATTCCTTCTCACTACCTGCCTCTACTGCGTTCCTTACCTTCTTTTTCAGGTTCATGATTGACCAACCGTCACGTATCCATGTAGAGTTCTGAGACTTTATTACTCCTCAACCCAGCCCCTTTCCGTGTGATCTTTATTGATGCTGTATCAGCCTAGCAAATAAACTCATCTATTTCATTGGTTACCTTATTGCGACATATTTGTGCTGCCTCTGGTGTTTTCATTACCTTTTTTCACATGCTTTCCATTATTTTCAGGATACACACTTACACACACACACTCTTACACACACACACACACACACACACACACACACACACACACACACACACACACACACACACATTTATATATATATATATATATATATATATATCAAATCAACCATCCTGAGTCCACTGCTGAACAAAGGCCTCCTTCATAGCATTCCATGATTCACACGACCGAGCCAACCTCTGCCACGTCACTCCTGCAAACTTCTCGATCTCGTCTCTCCACCTTCTGTCTGGTCTCCCTCTTCCACGCTTCCTATCTCGCGGCGTCCACTCAGTAACACACTTACTCCATCGCTCATCAATCGTTCGCACTAACATACCTGCCCAATTCCACTTCCTCTCTTTTACTGCCTCCACAATATCTTTCACTCTAGTCTGCTCTCTCACCCAACTTGCTCTCTTTCGGTCTCTCAGCGTTATTCTCATCATTGATCTCTCCATTCTCCTCTGTGCAGTCCTTAGTTTTGTTTCCATTGCCTTCGTTAGTTTCCAAGTCTCACACCCGTAGATTATTGCTGGCAGAATGCATTGATTGCAAACTTTACGTTTCAAACATAGATGTAGAGAGCCTCTCAGGATCTTATTATGTCTACCAAACACTTTCCAACCAATTGCAATGCGTCTCTTTATTTCATTATCATGATCTTTCGTCACTTTCACCATCTGGCCTAAATAATTATACTCTTCAACTTCCTCAAGACTCTCATAATCAATTACAATCTCCTTACTTTGAACTTTCGTATTGAACATTACTTTGGTTTTACTCTTATTTATTTTTAAACCTTGTTTGACACTTTCCTTGTTTAGATCACTCAGCATATCTTGCAAGTCTTCTGCTCTTTCTGAAACAAGAATAATGTCAACCGCAAATCTTAAGTGGTTCAAATATTCGCCATTAATCTTTAAACCTTTCTTTTCCCAACTCAGTCTTCTGAAAATATCTTCCAAACAAGCTGTAAATAGTTTCGGTGAAATTGTATCGCCTTGCCGTACTCCTTTCTCGATCTTGATCTTTTCTCTATCTTTATGTAGTCGAATTATAGCGGTACCTTTGGCATAAATCTTTTCTAAAACTTTTACGATCTGTTCGTTTGTACCCTGCTTGCGTAGCGAGTTTAGTATTGCTATTTGTTCTATCGAGTCGAAGGCCTTCTCGTAATCTACAAAAGCTAAACACAGAGGTATATTGTATTCTGTCGTTTTCTCGATTAGTTGGTTTATCGCCTGCAAATGGTCTAGAGTCGAATATCCACTCCTAAAGCCTGCCTGTTCTTTAGGTTGGTTTCCATCTAAAGCCTGACTTAGTCTATTTGTAAGGATCTTGGTGAATACTTTATACATATTTGAGAGCAAGTTAATCGGTCGATAGTTACTAAGGTCCTTCTGGTCTCCTTTTTTATGAAGCAAAATCACTATAGCATTGCACCACACATCAGGAACACTTTCTTGACGTAAGCACTGGGTGTACAACTGAGCTAATTTAATATCAACTAATTTCCCTGCGTCTTTCAACAGATCTATTGATATACCATCTTCCCCGGGTGCTTTTCCCCATTTCATAGTTTTTAAAGCAAATTCTACTTCTTCCTTTGTAATCTATGGTACATTACTAATGTCTACACATGAATTTACTGATTCAACTACGGTTTTCGACGAATAAAGCTCTTGGTAAAATTCTTCTACTCTTTTTACCATTTTGTCTCTACATTTAATTATTTCTCCATTTCTATCTTTCAAACATATCATTTGCTGTCTTCTTAAAGCATGTTTGCGCTCGGTCACTTTAATACTTTTAACCTTCCGAATAGTTTCCTCTATTTCATCCATATTTCTCTTTCTTTTCTCTAATCTCTGCCTTTTGTTGATCAACTTGTTTAGTTCTACTCTTTCTATTTCGTCTCTTCTGCTTTTAATCTGCATGGTCCTTCTTCTTTTAATTAGGTCATTAGTAGCTTGGGAGTATTTGTTTTCTCTAGTGTTTTTTGTACTTCCTACTTTCTCTGCCGATTCCCTAATGATATTCACTAAATTCAAATTAATATCTTCCACGGTTTCCTCATTAGTTCTTAAAGCTTCGAATCTATTTTTAATTTCTAACTGAAATTTCTTATTATCATTCTTAACCTTTGCAAGGCTTATTTTCTTTCTCTCAACGTCCTATTTTTTTATATTTTATTCCTATTCCTCTCAAGTCCTCCATTTTATTCTGCTTTATCCTCTTCCTCTTTTTAATATTATTTCATACCTATCCACTGCCTTAATCAAATTACTAGTCAATTTAGAATCGTTATGACTTTACATAATATCTTCTTTATATACTATCTACACGACTTTTCCTCATATTCTTCTTTTTCCTCCTACTTCTCCTCCTACTATGTTTTTGTTAATGTTATCCTTATTTGTGTTGTTATCACTATCATCATGTGAACTGTTATCATCGTTACATGTAGTTATTTTTATGTGGTGTTATTATTGATATTTTTTCCCTTTGTCGTTATCTTTATTTGCGCCATGACCACTATATTTTCCTATGTTCTTATTATAAAGGTTATTGCCTCTAAAACAGTTTTGATCAATACTGGCTTTTGTTAAGAAGCGAAAAAAAGAAAACCCCTGAATAAGTCCACTATTTTGACCCCATTTATATGTAAGAACTCAGCTCGATCCAGAAGGGCATAGAATGAAGATCGAGGTCCTTTTGCTAGAGTGAAAAGCTTCAAGAAATAAAAAATAATTGCTACATCTTTAACTTTTCCGCTACAAATTTCTTGTACTTTCAGACCGTTTTTACATACTCCTATTTTTTCTACTCACTATCGTTTACAAATCTTGTCAATCTTCAACTTTGTCTTTCTATAGGCTTTCCATCTCATCACCACTATCGCTCTCCTCCTTCCCGTCTTCTTCATCCCCTTTCTCCTGTGTTCACACAGTTTCTTCTTTATGTATGTCAAACTTTGAGAGGCCTAGACTTCGTACATAGGCCACCCTTTGGTATGGTAAGTTTTAATTAGTTCGGAGTGGAGACCTTATCATCAGTTTGAAAACCTTTAGAACGCCAAGAAAACAGATTCAGAGGGGCAAAAAGGGCGGCGAAGAGATAAGAAAGAAGTCACACATACACACCTATACACACACACACCTACACACAAACACACACACACACACACACACACACACACACACACACACACACACACACACACACACACACACACACACACACACACACACACACACACACACACACACACACACACACACACACACAAGCACACATACACACACGCGCGCGCGCACACACATACATAGAAACACACATACACCCATACACACACACACACACACACACACACACACACACACACACACACACACACACACACACAAAGATTCACAGTCGTATTACATGTTCATTGAAAGAAGGCATTGTGCCACTTGACTGGAAAAGGGTAAACGTGGTACCGATTCACAAAGGGGGACACAAGGAAACACCACAAAATTAAAGGGCAGTATCACTGACCAGCATAATAATGAAATTATGTTAAAGGATTGTAAAAGATCGATGGATCAACTAACTTGAAAAGATAAACATTCTAGCAGACAGTCAGTTTGGCTTCAGATCTGGAAGGTCATGTGTGTCGAACCTTTGAAGCTTTTATTCAAGAGTGACTAATGTGCTAAAAGAGAGGTGGGTGTACTGCGTGTACTTGGACCTAGAAAAGGTATTTGATAAAGTACTTCATAGTCGAATTTGTGTAGAAATTGGAGCATGCTGGAGGACTGAGACGCAGACTATTAGAATGGATTAAAGACTTTTTGAGGAAAGATACATGATGACAGTAGTAAAGGACAAGATGTCAAGCTGGAGAACAGTAACGAGTGGAGTTCCACAAAGTTCAGTGCTTGCACCAATAATCTTTGTTTTCTAATATAATGACATGATGAAAGGAACAACAAGCTATACAACATTTTTGCAGATGATGCAAAAATGACGAGAAGAGTGAGAAATGAAGAGGACGATAGAATATTGCAAAGATATCTAGATAATATTTTTGTATGGAACCAAGAATGGGAAACAAAGTTCAAAACCAAAAATTGTAAAGCACTGGACAGACATATCAGCAGCATTGTGAGAGAGACATATGAACTACTGCAGAATATTAGTGTTGATCCGTTATATGTATGATGAGAAGATGAGGAAACTCGTTAAAAATATGATACGTCCAAGACTGGAACATACGTCAGTAGCATAGTCTTCAACACAAAGGGAAGCATATAAGTAGGATTGAAAGAATATAAATAGCAACAACCAAACTGGTCTCCAGCCGGGCAAATAAACCACACGAAGAAAGACTAAAGGTACTGCGTCTGCCAACTTTGAAAGATCGAAGAGAAAGAGGTGACACTATTACTGTGTTCAAGTCATTAAAGGGGATTAATTGCATTTATAGAAGATATCTCCTGATTAAAGTTGGGAGGGCTTAAAGAGGTCATGGAAGTAAATAAAAAAACACATGTCGAAAGGATGTGAAGAAATGTATTTTTCCATATAGATGTATAAATATGTGGAATAGCCCAGGCTCAAGCAATACATGATAACTGGAAATTAAAGATATAGATTAAGTTGGAACCGTACATGAATTTGAGTCTAGGTATGTTAGAAAGTTACATAATAGTAGATGGGACCCAACGAGCGTTGCTCCTTTCCTATATACTACAATTAGGTAGCTAAATATATATACACACACACATATGAGTATGTGTGTATTTGTGAGTGTGAGTGTGTGTGTGTGTGTGTGTGTGTGTGTGTGTGTGTGTGTGTGTGTGTGTGTGTGTGTGTGTGTGTGTGTGTGTGTGTGTGTGTGTGTGTGTATAAAGAGTGAAGGAAGAAGGTTATGACAGAGAGAAACAAAATTATATAAGAAAATAATTTCGGTTGAGGAGTTGGAAGAGAATAAGGGTATTGCTATTCAACAAAAATGTAATATTAGTACAAGTGTAAGAGATATAAGAAATGTAAGTGTAAAAGAGGAAAAATGGGAAAAAGTAAAAAAAAAAAGAAGAGGAAGAAAAAACTGCCTTTGTATGGTATGTTACAGGAAAGCATAACAGAGGTCCAATTACGCGAAAAGGGGAATACGAGGAGAAATTCCTTCACGTGTGGAAAGTGAGAGAGAGACACACAGGAAAGAGGTGTTGAGTGAAGAGGACACGTTACAGGAAAGAAAGAGAAAGGGAAGAAGACAGAGGAAGAAAGAGAGAAAGGAAAGAAAAATGGAAAAAAGGAAATAAAGAAGATCAATATAGGAACTTGGAAAACGGTGGATGGAAGAATAAGAAAATCAGGAATAGAGAAGAAATGAAAATAAGGAAATAGGGAAAAGGTAAAAGAAATGAGTTAAATAGGAAAAAGCAGAATGAAAAAGAGTAGAATAAGAAAGGGTGACCTAGGAACGGATACAAATAAAGAGGGGAATAGGAAAGAAACGAACAAAGTAGAAGGAAATATGAAAGACGGGGATATTAGTGAATGACAGAGGGGAGAGGAAAACAGGAGAGAAAGAGGGAAGAGAGTATTACTATGGAATTAAAAAAAGAAAGGGGCGTGGGAAAAAAACACTACAGTAAAGACGGTAAAAAGAAATAGGGTGGCAGGGAATGTAGAGATAGGAAACAAGGGAAAGGTGAAAAAGGAAAATGGAGGGTGGGACCTCGATGTAAAGAATAGGGAGAAAAAGTGCTCAATAGGGAAGAGGGGTAAGGAATGAGTACTTAGAAGAAAAGGAAAAGGGAAGAAGGGAAGGAGAAGAGGGAAGGGATAAGATAAGAATAAAAAGGCCGAGAAATGATGATAAAGGATAGGGACAGGAGATGGAAAAGAGAGGGTGAAGTTGAGGAAAAGGAAAAAGAAGAAAAAGGATAGAAAGAAGAGATAAGGGACAGAGAAGAGTATGGAAGAAAAAGGAAGAGGAAAAAATGAAAAGGGAAGAAATTAGAGGGAAGACAGGGAGGAGAGGAGAGGGAAAAGCAAGTGACATAGAAGTGGCAAGTACGAATTTCATGAGGGCTTTTTTTAACCTCTCTACAATGTTATCTTTCATATGATTTACACTCTAAGTAATCTCACTGTAACAGAAGGACTATAACTAACTTTAGTAACATTTTCACTGCATTGAAGAATTCAACAGTTACTATTCTTCCTAATACCAGACGATTTTATTAAGTTCAAAGGCCAAAGGGAAGGTGGGAAGTGTCTTAGTTGTGGCACCGCAAGAGTATCAAAGAAAAGAATTCTAAAATTGTGATGATTCTAAGGTTATCATGTGGTGTTAGGCGGGAAGAAGGCTTTCTGTGCAAATAGTTCCGAGGAGATTATCAGACAAGAAATTTTCGAAAGAGACTTCGTAAGCCGTTCAACGCGGTGACGCGCATTATAGATTATATTCTGTCCAATATCAAGAAATGTTATTTAAATGCAGTAAAGATTAGAGACGAAATGAGCTCTTGGTTGTTTGACAGACATTTTTGCTCAGAGGTCAATCGTTAAGTTAATAAAGTCGACATACATTCTATGAAGAACGTCATTGTATTGAAAAGGATCAAGAATCTGAGAAAGTTTGCATGTCGATTATATTAGTTACATGTATTTATTTTTCATTATATAGTTTTCTTTTAGCCCAGGCAAAATTTTCTGACTTTCCTTCACAGGAACCTCATTCTGTCTCCGAAGATTTAGTTTTGATTGGTAAAAAATTCTTCTGCAGATCAGAACATAGATAGAGGAAGCTATGACCCAAATATTCTTTTGTGTGAACAGAATAATAATGGAAATGTCTCGATCAGACTGTTACGAGTAGAAAATAAGTGTTTATTAGTATATGTGGTTTCGCCCAATACTTGTTAATATGCAACTACTAGAACAATTCTATATGATAAACAAGAACTGGCGATTGCCAAAACTCTCAAATCATAAAAAGCATAGCCTTCAGTCACAGTTAATTTCCTCTGGACATAAATTTTCCAAAGTAAAGAGACACTAACATGAATAGTAGAACAATAACAAAATTAAAAAAGAAATATACACTGATTGAAGTTAATTGAAAACACGAAATAGAAAGAAAAAAAATCAAAATATAAAAATAATAGAAGGGTTCAGTGAATGAGAAAAAAAAAAAAAAAATAGTGACCTAAAGAAGATCAGTAGAGGCGATTCCCGAGATCGAGAGCATAGAGTCTGACGGGTACTAGGAGAGTCTCAGAAGGCTACGGCAGGAGAAGGTCTTCTCGCCTTTGGAATCTGAGGAAAAACAGAGGTGGAAGAACAATGGAGAAACTGGTAAATGACAAAGGGTATCGCTGCGTCCGCGGAAGAAAGAAAGGAGAAGGATGGAGAGAGAAGACAAGGGAAACAGGACAAGGAGGAGGGAGAGAAGGGAAGGTCAAATAGAAGGATGAAGAAGAAAAGGAGAATGGGGAGGAGGACAACAATGATAACGAGGAGACAGATGAAGAAGGGATGAAGAGGAGGATTAAGAAGAGGAGAAAAAGGAGAAATAAGAGGAAAAGCAGGAAGAGGAGAAAAAAGGTGAGGAAGAATAGTAGCATGATAAAAATGGGAAGGAGGACAGCAATGATAACGAGGAGACAGAAGAAGAAAGGAATGAAGAGAAGGATTAAGAAGAGGAGAAAAAGGAGAAATAGGAGGATAAACAGGAAGAAGATGAGGAGAAAAAAGGTGAGGAAGAATAGTAGCATGATAAAAATGGGACGACGAATAAGAGAAGAAGAATGAAGAGGAGGAGGAACATGTGATAAGAAAGAAAAAGATAAGGAAGGGAGGGGGAGAAGAAATAAGGAGAGAAGGAGGGAAGGAGGGAAGGAGGGAAGGAGGGAAGGAGGGAAGGAGGGAAGGAGGGAAGGAGGGAAGGAGGGAAGGAGGGAAGGAGGGAAGGAGGGAAGGAGGGAAGGAGGGAAGGAGGGAAGGAGGGAAGGAGGGAAGGAGGGAAGGAGGGAAGGAGGGAAGGAGGGAAGGAGGACAAAAGAGGAGTTCAAGGAGGGTAAGGGGAAAAAAAGAGGATAAATAGAGGGATCAAAGTCAGGAGGGGAAGGAGGACGAGGAGGAAAAGAGGAAGAAGAGGGAGAAGGGGAAAGAAGCGTGGGAGGTGGAGGACAAGGGAGGGGTGAGAAAGTAGAGGAGAGGAAAGGAAAGAAGAGAGACCGGAGAGAGGAGTAAGGAAAGAAAAAACCGGGGAGAGGAGAGAGGACAGAAGACAGAGGAGAGAGGAGAGAGGAGAGAGGAAACAGGAGACAGGAGACAGGAGACAGGAGACAGGAGAGAGGAGAGAAGAGAGAGGAGAGAAAAGAGAGAAGAGAGTGAATAGCAAAAACAAAAGAGAAAAGAGTGAGAGAGGAGAGAAGAGAGAGATGATGACAGGAAGAAAACAAGAGACAGGTAAATGAGAAAGTAGAGAAGAAAGGAGAGATGTGTGAGAAGAGAGGAAAAGATAATGCATAACGTTGAAAGAGGAAAAGAATAATTGATATCGTAGAAATTAAAAAGGAGAGAAGATGAAAGGAGAGAAATGACAAAGAGAAAGAAAAGTGGAGAGAAAAATTGAGGAGAGAAGAGAAGAAGAGAGGAGAGAATAGGACAAGGGAAGGAGAGGAGACATGAAAGAAAAATGGAAGAGAAAATAACATGGGAAGAGATGGGAAGAGAGGTGAAGAAAAGGGAAGTGAAAGTGTGGTAGGAGAGGAGAAGTGAAGAAAAGAGGAAAGGGCAAACCGGGTGATGCAGACAGAAAGAAAGAAGGCAGCAGACCGGAGGCGCTTTATGTGACCGGATGATGATCAGGTCTCGGCAGTTCCTTGAAAGCGACGCTAAAATTTTGAGTCTGAACAAAGGCGATCTGGAGAGAAGAATTCTAAAGGCAAACTCTTACCTCGCTCTTGAAGTCCACTATCCCTTACATGCCCACGTACACATGCAAATGCAGCACACAAGCTTCCCAATGCGATGAAAGTAGCTCTTCGACATTTGCATTTTATAAAGTGGAACCCTTTATCCAAACAGACCCTTCTTGTAGACGGACCACGTACTCGAGGTACTTTAACTGGAAAAATGATGCGACCTATCGATTTATCGTGATAGTGTTTCTTCACAAGATGTATTGGACTGAAAGAGAATAGTAGAAAAACAGAGTGGTGACGGTCAAAAAGGTTGGACACAAATGGAGCCAAAGGATGCATTACCTGAGACGCGTGAAGTTAAGCAAATGATTGAAGAGACATTGTTCTAAGCCTCAGATCATCACAAAACAGAAACGTATTTTGACACATGATATTATTGTAATACATTTATAACGCTCTAATGTGTCGTGTCTTTCCGGAAAAAGTCTGTACTCTGTATCATGTACGTCAACCTACCATTGTGTTTGAGTAGTCGACATGTGTGGAAAC
>NC_134813.1:41238865-41243865 GCF_046742065.1 Oratosquilla oratoria | reverse complement strand
CTATCACCCTACTCTCCAAAAAACGTTCGTTAAGAACATTATCGGAGAGATCCCCGTAAACTTGACCAATTAATTCTTCCCGACTCCGAGTCATTATTCCGATTTTTTTTGGGGGGTGGGGGTAGTTTACTAGGGCCACTATGTCCCTGCCCCAACAACAATAAGGATCGTGCAAATTTCTTGTTTTCTTGGTCTGTAGTTTTCAGCCTCACATTTTCGGTAAGTTCGATTTTGATAAGGTCTTCCCAAAAGCCACTTGACTTGATGCAATACCCAAGTTCGTCATCCTTTCCACCACCTCGAATGACCGGTAAGATTTGCCTGAAGTTCCCAGCACACACAAACACTATTCCTCCCATGAAAGCGTCGTTACCGGTTATGTCTCTCAAAGTGATATCCAATGCCTCCAAAGTTTTCTTGTTTGCCATAACAACTTCATCCCAGACTATCAATGATGTCATATTCATAAGCTGTGCTAAATCGGCATTCTTCTTGATGCCACATGTTCTCACTTCATTGTATTCCATTAGAGGTATCTTGAACATGTTATGAGCTGTTTTACCACCGTGCAGAACAGTAGCAGCAATCCCAGAAAACGCTACAGCCAAAGCTATCTTCCCCATGGAACGGACAGAGTCCAATAAAGTGTTAAGCACAAATGACTTACCGGTGCCACCTGGAGCATTCAAAAACACCCCATTATTCATCCTCTTATTAGCGTTCTTTATCCTTAACATTATAACATCATAACAATGCCTCTGTTTAATGTTCATGATAGTCAACTTATCGTTAACTTCCTTCAAGAGTTTTTATTTGTTGTACGACCGTTCCCGGCGAAATGACGTTGCACGACTTTTTTCCGGTTTCTACCCTTGGGCAGCCTATACTCTCTATATCTTTTCCTCCACAGTACCAAACGTGTTCCTGTATATCGTCAAGAGCATCGAGATCAATCTCATCGTTATAGTCTTTCAAACCGGACTGATGAAGGAAATCACTTGAAAAAAGGTCCTTAGACTCACTCCTAATCGTAGACTAATCCTCCAAATCTGAAAACACCAACATATTCGCGTATGTTGTTCAATTTTTTTTTCGATCATTTGTGTGATTGATGATTTCCAATATAGTTTGCCGCCAAGTCTCTTCGTCATTTATGAGACCCATAGCTTTAACCGTCTCTCGGTACGTGTCGTACCTACGACCCTCGTGAGTTCTGAGAGCTTCAAATGAAGTAGGGCCCTTTATATGCGTCAGCAGTAACCTCATATAGAATAATTCTACAGTCTTGGTGTTAACCGCCCTTATGCGACCCAATGTTGTCCGACATGTCTTCCGCTCTCGCCAAATGTTCAATTTTTTATCCCAAAGGAAATGGTTAGGTACCTGGTGGTAATAAAGCTCAGCTGCGAACTTATTTTGCGTACAAAGCTGAAAAAACGCAGTGAGTTGAGTATCTATGTTCGATTTTTTGTTTAGGGATTCGGTACTATCCGAATCCTTGTAAAAGACCTCGTTTTCTCCCTCCAAATGAAGATCTAGTGACAGCACTGCTGGGCTATTTTTATGTATCGGGAACCTAATCATCTTCCAAGTAGCCTCATTCGCATTAACGAAACGGGCCTCCTTGAATGATTGCAGCAATCATTCAAGGAACGAACACTATTGAACAAAACAGGGGCATGTTTAACATATCTCCTCACATTATTCCCCTAATACCCATGGCCAGCAAAATATTAAATACTTAAACCACCCTTTGTGGACATTTCGCTCACGGACGTTTGGGCCAGCATTCTCATCCTTTCCCAGTGTCCAATCCCCCCAACCTCCTCCTCCTCCTCCTCCTCCTCCTCCTCCTCCTCCTCTTCCTTCCCCCCCCCCCTTTTTCTCTCCCCGTTCCCTCCTTTCCCCTTATTTAATCTCAAGCATTTGTATCTCAACTTGTACTTGAAAAAGCTGTAATAAGCAAAACGTCGTACAAATAAAGGCTCCGTCCTCATATGGTGTTTATCTAGTCAATCTTGTCGGCAGACTGCCACTTTTAAGCATATATATACATATACATATATATACATATACATATATATATACATATATATACATATACATATACATATATATACATATACATATACATATATATACATATACATATACATATATATACATATACATATATATATATATATATATATATAATGAGAAATTCGCTAGTGAACAGCGACATTAATCAGACAATCTCCTTGACAGTAGCGCACGGGATTCGAACCCGCTGCATCTGGAAGTAAACTTCCAAGACACTCGCCTTAGACCGCTCGACTACTTGACGGTATAAAACCATGAGAACTCATAGTTTAACGAATCCCTTCACGCTTGTCGCCAACGTAACTATTTGAGAAATTTGCTAGTGAACAGCGACATCAATCAGACAATCTCCTTGACAGTAGCGCACGGGATTCGAACTCGCTGCATCTGGAAGTAAACTTCCAAGACACTCGCGTAAAGGGATTCGTTCCGGTCCTTACTACTCCCCTAATACCCATGGCCAGCAAAATTTTTAGTATCTAAACCACCCTTTGTGAACATTTCGCCCACGGACGTTTGGGCCAGCATTCT
Source organism: Oratosquilla oratoria (assembly GCF_046742065.1). Classification (NCBI taxonomy): domain Eukaryota; kingdom Metazoa; phylum Arthropoda; class Malacostraca; order Stomatopoda; family Squillidae; genus Oratosquilla; species Oratosquilla oratoria. The sequence continues at coordinate 41,241,252 of NC_134813.1, read as the reverse complement.
CAACCTTTCCCAGTGTTCAATCCCGCCCCCTTCTCCTCCTCCTCCTCCTCCTCCTCTTCCTTCCCCCCCCCTTCTTCTTTTCTCTCCCCGTTCCCTCCTTTCCCCTTATTTAATCTCAAGTGTGGTAGTCAATGACTTCAAATTTAAAGTAAAGGCTCCTTAAAATGTCATTGCACCTTTAAACTCATTGATTTTTAAAACTGTTTTAGCTACATTTCCAAAATGAAAGGCAAACGTTAAATTTGTTAATATTGTTTTTATAACCTGTCCATGTCTAGCTTTTTCTCTAAGGTTATGTATTGATGCCTTACTTCTGGTAACCAAATCCACCCGTGCCCAAACTTATTCAGATAACTGGCTTATTTTGAATCTGTCACGATAAAAGCAGATTTCTCCTAACATTGTCATCGATTTTATATCAAGGTAATAATAGAAAACGATACATTGAATAATAAAGAAAAATAAACAGTGATAGAATGAGAGAGCTTATTAATATTATTCTGACCAGCACCACACGCTTTAATCAAGATGACGGACATGAGACAAAATATAATCTCAATCAATCGAGACCCGATTGTGTCCAGATTCTAGTCTTTGACTAAACATAGTTGTCTGGTGTTCTCTTGAACAAAATTGTGAATGGCATCACCGTATAGAAGGGATAAACATTTTTTTTTCTTCAGAAATCATTGTACATTTCTATCTCATCCTCGAAGTCTATAGGGAAAAGCCACTCAGTAGTATTTATCTTGTAACGTATCTCGTCGTTAAAAGATTAAGGTTAGTGTGCTAACGCGGTTATTATGCCATTAACAATGAATAATATATATCTACTAGCTATTTTACTGTATGAATTCCCCGTAGTTTTGCAACAGACTAATCAGAGAGGACGTAATAAACAAGTAGGTTAAGTCAGGAAACAGTGAAATAAATTTATACATCTGGGAAGTCTAAATGAGGTTTTGATTGGCTGATATTGCGTTGAATCCATGTTTCTCCCATAATCTGAATAAAAGAGTTTAACAGTAATTGAAATGTATATGAAATACCTGATCATAGTGAAGTGCTGAATGCATTATATGTCAATAACTGTCACATGTTCATTCGAGTAATAAGTCTCGCATTTCGTTTCTAATACCAATACGAAGCGAAAATGTTTGAAACTTCTCCTCAGGTAATTTTCCAACGAATAAGAAGACCTGGATAACCTCATGACTGGAACAAGAGACTTTATTTAGCTACAAAAGGAGACATCGAGACCCCTCCGAGCGTAGTAAAAATTTATAGTAAGTTTCATCTTAAAGAATAAAAGACAATAATAAACCTGTGGATTTTGTATCACTTGTTTTGAAAAAAAAAATCTATAGATCAGTGGCTGAAGTTAATATAGAAATATGGGTTATTCTGAACAAAAATCTACAAATTGTTTGTTAGAATATTCATCATCCAGTGTGGTGACTTTGTTAATGATATTGTTTTCATAAACACGCGGACTTAATAGACATTTTGAATATATATGGTTGAAATTACTAACCTATTAAACCCCATCCTCACCCTTAATGGTTTTGCTCTGGTTAATGTCAATTTGTTTTACTCAATTGGAAGGAGCTATGGATTAAGAGAATGGGAAATTCACGCATATGGCGAAATTAAGGCAACTAATTAATAGTTCAGCGTTTCTCTACCAGTTAGGATGATTTATAACGGAGGTTGTGTAGTACTAAACTTTATCACTTAGAGCACATAAAAGCCTTAGTCCAAAATGAGAAATGAGGAGACATTTACCCGTCAATAGGAAAAAATGTAGAAGACCTAGGAAGAAATACTCTGCCACAATCAGTTCTAATGACAGAACAAGAGAAAGTACATGCATTTGTTGTTGAATGAGATATCAGATTGTTTCTAAGTCTATGTATTTAGCATTTACGATCTTTTGTACTAGAGGGTTTTTTCTGGTTTCTACATATCTGCTATCGTTGGAGGGCGATAAGAGTGATTGGTTGTACAAAACTGCTTTCAAAAGTTGGACTGCGTTCTCTATCTTCAATCTCATATTAACATTCTCGTGATCAGCACACGAGATAGTCTCTTCTATATCACTACCTACATTATGTGTATTCTTTCGTTCCTAAATTTGAACGATTTTATTCAGCTGAGTTGGTTAGGCTATATAAAAGAGTGTTTTTTCATAGACTTTCAACACAACGTTCGAGCATTAGCAGGGGCAAATATGTATAAATCTAAGCGATTGTGTTTAAAAGAATAATACAATACTTCACTGACATGTCTAAAACATTAAATTGCAATATTTTGTACTAAGAAGATTTTTTTTTTTTTTATTTCCTCTGTACCACCAAGCTGTGAGAGAAATATCGTATTAAAGCTGT
>NC_134813.1:41204880-41208365 GCF_046742065.1 Oratosquilla oratoria | reverse complement strand
ATAAACTGTTTTGTGGGAATTTACCGTTGTTAGTCTGGGTCCTAGTAACCTAATAATTCATGTTATACTGATATAACCTAAGAATCCATGCAAAAAGATGTAATGTCACTTACACAGACACGGTCGGAAGTTTTGAATCTATTTAGTTTTTTTAAACACATCGGATACACTCGTAGATATAACCACACGTGTTGATATGTTTTTCTGGGCAATAAAATGCCTTATATTGTATATACGAAACAAAATCATACTAAATAAGCTATAGAAATACTTTTTCTATATTAAGAATTAGAATATATCTGACTCTGCTTAATATGCTTGACAGCGACGATTAAAACAACATACAAAGAACTGAGGCAAACGGGCTCAGGAGAAGTGGTCCCTGTCATCAATATCCAGCGATTCTATCCTTGTGGACAATAGTCGCGCTGAAGAAGTGAATTGAGAGAGACGGTTAAGTAGAAGACAACAGAGCGGAACAGAGAAGATTATGAACATTGATCGGCATATCCTCTCTTTTTGTGGATATTTGTCTCAAATCAGAAAAAGAATGCTGTGCTCGTTCTGGGTGGTAGGAAGGGCCGAGTCGCTAAAATATTGACCTCGTAAAACGTTTGGTTCAGCTGTTATTCAACATCGCCCTACCCTCTCCCCTTGCGTTATGGTACTCCTCTTTATATATTTTATTCTGGCTATATTCTAAGACACTCGATTTTTTTTTATCATCTTAGGCAGTAACAGCAAGTAATGGCGCGTTCTTGCCCACATTGACCCTTATTTACGAAGGAATTTATCAGGTTTTTGATAGAATATTGCACTAGTAATGTAAAATGTCGTCAATTTATCTTACTTCTGCAATATATGGCTCAGCTGAAATGTGTAAGTCATCTTTATGATGATTTTGTTTTCTATTTTGAGTTTTTAGACTCTGGATAGAATGAGCACAGCAACACACATCATGCACGCATACACGCACACAGATACACATCACACACACACACACACACAATCCACACACACACTAACACACTCAACACACACAATCAAATAGACACCTCTATTCCAAAGGCACTATACTCTTATTAAGAGGTGCGTATTCTAAAAACAAATTCCTTTCACACATATTCATATAAGACATAGTGCTTAATAAACAAAATCAACCTTACACTATACAACACGCTTATCATCCCCCGGTTCAACAGGCAATGCCAATTACTGACCAAAAGACAGCGTAGCTAAAATTGATTGGTAAAACGTGTAAATACACACACACACGAAAAATGAATGAGAATGTACACACGTAAAACCAACTGTTGTAAAATAGAAGAATATAATTTTTGCAAAACCCAGTTATCCTTTAAGGCAAACGAATTAGTGAAGTAGGCGAGCGCGCTACCTTGTAAATGAATATATAATTACAAATGCAAATCTATAACAGATTTGCAAATGCACTGGGAAATACTGTATTGGTTATAATTATATATATACTATATATATATATATATATATATATATATATATATATATATATATATATATATATTAGCAAAGAAATCACAAAACACACGTGATAAACGAGTTATTTTTGGCTGAAACCACCGGGAAATGTGAAAAAAACAGGATACCGAACGTTTTCCGTCTATTTAGACATTGTTACAAAGGTACAAAAAAGCAATACAGAAAGAAACAATAAACACCCCATAGGAAGACAAGGATACTCGGGAGAGGTCCCCATGTTACATTTTATCACACACAATTTTGGTCAATAATAAGAATTGTCCAATTTTAAATAAACCCAAACTCAAGTTCATGTTATTTCCAAAATTTTTCTTTTTATAAAACAAGGATTCAATAATAATTTCTTTCTGGGGAATTATGGTCATAATATTGACTGGGAAATTCTAAAAATAATTACTTCTTGTAATTAATATTATAGAAAGTAAAATATTATTGAATCTTGTTTTATATAAAGAAATTTTGCGAAATAACAATGAACGTGAGTTTGGGTTTATTTTAAATTGGACAATTTTTAATTATTTGACCAAAATTGTGTGTGATAAAATGTAACATGGGACCTCTCCGAGTAATCCTTGTCTTCTTATGTATTGTATACTGTTTCTTTCTGTAATTGCTTTTTTTGTACCTGTTGAAAAATGTCCTAAATAAACGAAACCGTTCGGTATCTGTTTTTTTTTCAATTTTCCCGGTGGTTTCTGCAAATATAATAGTATATATATATATATATAGACTATTTAATATAATATATATATATTATATGATTTATTATAAATAATTATATAATATATATATGAAATGAGAGGAATTCGCCTAGTAACAGCGACATTAATCTGATTAATTTTTACAAACAGTGGCATGTAGGTGATTCGAACCCACTGCCATGTTTTTTTTTTCTTGGCCACCCGTAAGATTATAAGGATCTGTAAAGGCACTCTTACGGGTGGCCGAAAGCAGTGGGTTCGAATCCTATATGCGACTGTCATAAAAAATGATAATATATATGTAACATAAATATTATAATATATATAATAATAATATATATATATATATATATTAATATACTATGTTGTGTGTGTGTGTGTGTGTGTGTGTGTGTTGTGTGTGTGTGTGTGTGTGTGTGTGTGTGTGTGTGTGTGTGTGTGTATGTGTGTGTGGGTGTAGTGCAATGACTTGCAAGTTTATATACTCGAAAGCATACCACATGTTACTGTTTACTAATAACAGTCCAAACAATTACGCGACACATTCTCAAGTTTATTCAAATAAACCTACAACCCGATACAGCAACTGTTCCGTCTATTGCCAGACCGATCTTATATCAGCTGAGGGGATGCTTTCACACCATTTTAAAGGTATATGAACCGCCGAAGCAAAAAGTCAAGGGAATGGCGGTTGTCGAAACCCTGACAAATCGGTGAAGTTGAAACCAATCCTCTATGAGGAGCACCGGTCCTAGACCCTTCGAGAGAGGGGAATTTTGTGATGCGTTTAACCAGATCATCATTAACTTTTAAAGGTATATTTCACCTAATAACAATTTATTTTATTCTGAAGAAAAACTACACATAAGGGTTCGAAACTGCACTGAAACACAGTCGATATGGACTACACCAGCTAACGCCAGTAGAGTTCAGTCAGGTAAGCGAATGTCCTAAACGCGCTACTGCATTCCACCAATATGCATTCAGTAGACAGATGACGTCAAGGAATAACAAACTGGTGCAAACAAATGTTGTATACAAAGGTGTCAGGAGTTGGAAGCAAAATGATGGTTGGAAATGTCAACAAATGGTCGTAAGAACTTGGCTCAGCCAGTGACGTCACCAATAAGTTTTCGGAATTAGTTTTCCCGGTAAATTATACTTTCGCAGAGCGCCCACATTCCCCGCTCCACCATTTTTTATTTTTATTCTGAAACTAGAACGATTCAATACATTAGACAGGAAACCCCGGGAACGAATAGGTTA
>NC_134813.1:41189880-41194880 GCF_046742065.1 Oratosquilla oratoria | reverse complement strand
TCTCACAAGGAAATCTATATTTCCACTTTCTTTTTCTTCCACAAAAAAGAAGGAATTATTATATACACAAATTAGTTCAATGCGACATATGATTCTTCAAATTCTACACAAAAATAATGGTAGGCAGTTTAAACTTTTCCAGAAATTTGAGGAAAATTCCCACAAAGTGGCATTAGTGCAACCACTCTCAAGTCATGTCGTAGTACCTGAAGTGTCCGCAAGATGTCGCGCCTGTGCTAGCGCTAATATCGCACGAATATATATATATATATATATATATATATAAATATATATATATATGATATATATATATATATATACATATATATACATATATAATATATATATATACATATACATATATACATATATATACATATATATATATATATATACATGCATATATATATTATATATATATATATGTGTGTGTGTGTGTGTGTGTGTGTGTGTGTGTGTTGTGTGTGTGTGTGTGTGTGTGTTGTGGTTGTGTGTGTGTGGTGTGTGTGTGTGTTTTTTTTTATGTATTGACTATATTATGACAAATAAGACTGAAGATGAAGGAAGCATTACTCCTCGTCTGCTTCCTCCACCTTCAGTCATATATATATATATATATATATATATTTATATATATATATATATATATAGTGTGTGTGTGTGTGTGTGTGTGTGTGTGTGTGTGTGTGTGTGTGTGTGTGTGTGTGTGTGTGTGTGTGTGTGTGTGTGTTGAGACATTATGACAGCTTTACGGAAGGTGGAAGAGTAAGACACGGGCCTTGGGCCGAGTTTATTAACTGAAGAAGTTCTGAGCGAAACCGGTCAGGAATAAACTCGGCCATAGACCCGTGTCTTATTTTTCCACATTCCTCATTTTATATATACATATATATAAATATATATACATATAAATAAATATATATACATATAAATATATATATATATATAGTTATATATATATATATATATATATATATATATATATGACTGAAGGTGGAGGAAGCAGAATGGAAAGACACGATTGAGAACAAGAGACTTTATTCATAATCGGTTTCGCCTCTGAAGAAGCCTCAGAGGCGAAACCGGTCAGGAATAAATTCTCTTGTTCTTAATCGTATCTCTCCATTCTTACCATTCATGTATATGTATATACAGTATATATATATATATATATATATATATATATATATATATATATATATATATATAGATATATATATATATATATATATTTTTATATATATATATATATATATATATATATATATATATATATAATATATATATATTTATATATTGGAACTTTATTACCCAGTTCGGCAATAAGATAATCACACCCACTAACACTATCAACCTCGCAATCTATTTATCTATTTGCTTATTTATTTATTTATTTATTTAGTTGTTTGTTTGTTTTTGCCATAGAGATGAATAAGAACGCATGACGGGGAACAGAATTAGGATAAAACTGTCACTAGGTACGGAAGTAGGTAAGTGACCTGTGTAATTAATTACTGATCCAGGAAGCAGGAGAAAAGGAATGAAGTGAAAAGAAAGGTACTCGCAGAACAAAGAAGGACACAGAAAGAAAACAGGGAGGGATAGTGAAAGGAAGGAAAGATGGAGAGAAAGGAAAACTGTTCGCCCAAAACCCATATAGATGCACTTTAAGGTGACCGAAACCTTTGACTTATGTACAAGGATAGCCAGGTTAAGATACAGTTATTAACAACAGTTAGGAATCAACTCTGACCCATTTTAATCACACAACTGTTATGTCACACGCTTCACGATACACAAACTTCGTTTGATGTTTTCCATTTGGTTTGGTACGTGCGTTTACAGAAGCCTGAATTGCTGAACGATTTACAGAGATAATATCAATACCCTGTGGATTTAGGCCGATTACGGGATGACTGTGGTCTAGTTATAAAATCCCACAAATCTAAATCCCACAGTTTATATCCCATTGTTCATAATCCCACGTATAATGTTCAAAAGCCCACATATTTAGATATTCCAGGATGTTGATAGTATGAATATACACTATATCTAAGTGAAATTATAATTTAATTTGATAAATTTATTAATGAATATAGGCCTAGGGTAATTGGTTAGGTTAGGTTAGGTTAGGTTAGGTTAGGTTAGGTTAGGTTAGGTTAAGGCTAGGTTAGGTTAGTTTAGTTTAGTTTAGGTTAGGTTAGGTTAAGTTAGGTTAAGTTAGGCTAGGATTGGTTAGGTTAAGTTAGGTTAGGTTAGGTTAGGTTAGGTTAGGTTAGTTTAGGTTAGTTTAGGTTAGTTTAGGTTAGGTTAGGTTAGGTGTGGGATTTTTACCTATAACATGTGGGATTTTAACCAATGGGATTTTGAATGTGGGATAATGACCAGTGGGATTAAGTGATGGATTCGAAAGTAAAGAGAGGGGAATAAAAAGATTGTATTCTGTCAGCCATAACCAGCACTTCTATCCTTGGGGACACAGAAGAGGTTATGAAGGAAATATTTAAGAAGAGCAGCAGGAAAGACGGACAGTGGGAGTTAAAAATGGATTTAGCGATTTTTTTTTTAAGGAAGGGAAGAGAAAGGAAAGGAAGATCAAGAATAGAAAGAGAAAGGCAGAGAGAAAAATTCAAGAGAAGAGAAAGAAAGTTAAGAGAAACTGAGGGGAGATAAAGAAACTAGGGATAAGAGAACTAGGGAGAAAGGAACTAGAAAGATACAAGAGAGAAAGAGCAAAGGCAAAAGGAACTGAGAAGAAAGGAACAAGGGAGAAAGGAACTAGGGAGAAGAGAACTAGGGAGAAAGGAACTAAGGAGAAAGAAACTATGGGGAAGAGAACTAGGGAGAAAGGAACTAGAGAAAAAGATACAAGAGAGAAAGAGCAAAGGCAAAAAGGGACTAGGGATAAAAGAACTAGGGAGAAAGGACCTAGGGAAAAAGATACAAGAGAGAAAGAGCAAAGGCAAAAAGGAACTAGGGAGAAAGGAACTAGGAAGAAGAGAACTAGGGAGAAGAGAACTAGGGAGAAAGGAACTAGAGAGAAAGAGCAAAGGCAAAAGGGACTGAGAAGAAAGGAACTAGGGAGAAAGGAACTAGAGAGAAAGGAACTAGGGAGAAAGGAACTAGGGAGAAGAGAACTAAGGAGAAAGGAACTAGAGTGGAAGATACAAGAGAGAAAGAGCAAAGGCAAAAGGAACTAAGGAAAAAGGAACTAGGGAGAAAAGGGAACTAGGGAGAGAAAGGAACTAGGGAGAGAAAAGGACTAGGGAGAAAGGAACTAGGGAAAGAATGGAACTCGGGAGAAATGAACTAGGGAGAGAGAGAGAGAGAGAGCGTGGTAAAACTAGGCTCAGATACGGGACGAATTCCCTCGATTTCACTCCAACACCACCACCTTCCACCAGCTTCCACTCTTCTCCTCCACACTGTGACCCTGGTCCACAACAGCTGTCACCCCCTCTACGACGCCGGACCTTTGTGGTTCCTCGCTCTTCGGTTCCTTATAGGGCAGAGGGTCCGGCGTTTCTTGAAGCCATGTCTTCACTTCTACGTGAGTGACACATCCCACGTGACCCCGATAGAGTTCCCATGTGGATTAAAGACACGGTGTACATCTTATTACGAGAATCTAATAAACGCCCTTAAGTAGAGCGTTTTGTTTACGTTATGGTTTACGTTTCACCGGCGCTTCTGGGCTATTTAGGCGACTAGGGGCGATACTGCGACGTTACCTCTGCAATGACCTTTTCTTTCTTTTCTTTTTTTTACAATTCAGCTAAATGATGTCTGCTATAAATTTGCTGTAGCCATCTCGAATTTCACTTTCTCTCTATAACTTACTGCAATGATTCTTCTTCTGTCTACTAGCTTGACATAAAGTCCGTACGCCCACAACACGTGGGAACCTTTCACGTATTTTTTCTGGCTTGTACTAAGGGATTGAATCCTGAATCTAACGTCCCGTGAAGTGAATGGATTTGCCTGTCACTTGCCATAAAAAAATGTAAAGGATGTCAAGGGGTGGATGGAGGTGAGCATGTCCTTCCTCATGGGTTCTTTCATCATCTAAATTTGTTTCTCTCTCTCTCTCTCTCTCTCTCTCTCTCTCTCTCTCTCTCTCTCTCTCTCTCTCTCTCTCTCTCTCTCTCTCTCTCTCTCTCTCTCTCTCTCTCTATCTATCTATCTATCTATCTATCACACACACACACACACACACACACACACACACACTCACACTCACACTCTCTCTCTCTCTCTCTCTCTCCCTCTCTCTCTCTCTCTCTCTCTCTCTCTCTCTCTCTCTCTCTCTCTCTCTCTCTCTCTCTCTCTCTCTCTCTCTCTCTCTCTCTCTATCGCAGCATGGTTTTCGGCGTCACACATCATGCTTAACCAACCTGATAGTGTTCTTCCATGTCATGCTTCAAGAATATGACAGGAACAGAGCAACTGATATACTTTATCTCGAATTCCAGAAAGCTTTTAATGAGGAGCAGTTATTAAATTGGATTGAAGCCTGGTTGAAAGATAGAAGACAGCATACATTCATTAATGGGGCATCGTCTAGCTGGTCTACTGTTACCAGTGGGGTACCCCAAGGATCTGTCTTAGGTCCACTCCTCTTCATCATCTGTATCAAAGATATAGATGTTGGAACTGTGAGCCGCATAGCTAAGTTTGCGTATGACACAAAGTTATTCACAAAGGATTACAAAGGCGGAGCATGCCGACAGGAGACCTTTTGGTCCATATCAAGGTCGGATGCGAAAAACTATAATAATGACGAATAAATAAATGAAAACTATAATAAAGTAAGTAATAATAGATCAAATAAATGCATAGGTGTCGCAGCACTTAAAAGCGTAGAAATTCTTAGATCAGACTTAGAGAAAGTGGGAGAGGGGTCTGAGAAGTGGCCGATGCCATGTAATCTGGATAAGTGCAAGATCATGCATAAGGAGCACGCAAACCAGGGGGCAGAATATTCTCTTCTGGGTCATGAC
>NC_134813.1:41167380-41172380 GCF_046742065.1 Oratosquilla oratoria | reverse complement strand
GCCTATCAATTGCCGAGTTCTCCCGCGGCTGTACGTGCTCCCAAACCAGGCAGCCTCTCGCTGTAGCTGCATCCTCTCCGCTTGTAGAAGCACCTACGGTTGCAGTGGACTCGACTACAAAAAAAGTTTAGACTAAATGTTACTTTTCTAGAACGTTGATAATAAATCAACAGTGGTATAAGCATTTGCAACAAAATCATAATAGATTAGGAGTTGCGGGACTGAAACCTATGATCAGGAAAAACCTTCATGATAGAAGCCAAAGTAACGTTGAAAGCCACGGCGAGCACTGTTACAGTGACAAGAATATCTTATTTGAAAATAAAAAAGTTTTCCCTACGAAGAAAATTAAAACGAAATGAGCAAAGGAAATTATTTAGCTTGATCAGAATAATGCCGTGGACCAGAACGTCAACCGTTACACTTTCTTACAGGCAAGACAGCAACGACGGTTAGCAGTGACGTAATGTCGCTTACCTTTTGCCTAAGCTGTTTTTCGTGGGTTCATGTTGACGGGTATATTGTATGTATATTGATACATGTCATCTATATGAATGAGTTAATACGGTGTTAGAAATAAATAATCTGGAATTTATAGACCTCTAATAAATAAAAATGTAAATCTCATCAAAATTCTTATATTTGTAAAGCGGAGTTCTCACCTCCCGTGTAAGTTTTTTGTATTCTATTACTGAAGCTAAATTTTCGAAATAATAAATTTCATATTCTGAACTCGTAATTCGATGCTTATGTCCTTTGCCCTATGCTGATAATCTAGACGTATAAAAGCTAGGTAACTATTCTATTTCTCAATGAATGAACAGTATTTCTGAATGAATAATCTAACTCCCGTTTACCTAAATTACTAAACTCACCTGATTCTTCGCTCCTAACTCTAACACGCTTTGACCCTGGTGTTATTATTGTGCCATTTATGGAATCCTCACTGGCATGGTCTGGAAATGTGTATGATTCGGAAGTCGTACAGCATTGCACATAAAGTAATTTTATGGCTTATTAGACTATGATAAACGTCAACTGAAACAATTTTATTAACACATCAATTTATTAAAAAAAATAGGCGTTACTTACCGCTTTCATAAAGTAATTCTTCGTTTATATATAGACGATCGGACTGATGAGAGCCATCAGAACCATATAAGGAGTCATTGTCGCTTAGAAGCATAACATCGTCCTGCTCATCAAATTCGTAACAGTACCCCTTTGACATCTTGATTGCAACTAACGTGGTGGGCGTGGCCTCGACTCAGTGACAGGTAAGATGCCAGATACCGCCATACAGCCGCAGTTATATTTGCCTACACAAATTACTCCTTTTTACTAATTTCGTGATTGATTATGACTGGAACACTGTGTAAAAAATACTAGATAAAGTAGGTATGGATGGAAAATATGATTATCCCCTTAGAGACGTGATGGGAAGAATCAGTACTCAAATAAAAAATAAAAATAAAAAAAATAAAAAAAATCTTTCTGGCACAGAACGTGTGCCATACCCACCAGAGATGGATTTAAGTACTGGCACAGATGCTGTGACGCAACCGCTGAAAGGGTTAAATGACCACCATTTTCTTGCTCACAAATACAGACTATTTCGAGAGCATTTTTCATGACTGTACGCAAGGTTTCAGGTCCTAAACTTCGAATTTCGGCTTTGATACTCTCTTTAAGTTCTTGAATTGTTCGAGGTTTATCTACGTTCTTTTGGTTTTTATGTTCTCCTTAAGTTCTTGAATTGTGTGAGGTTTATTTACGCTTTTTTGGCTTTTATGTTCTCCTTTAATTCTTGAATTGTTCAAGGTTTATTTACGTTCTTTTAGGTTTAATGTTCTTAAGTTCTTGAATTGTTCGAGGTTTATTTACGTTCATTTGGCTTTTATGTTCTCCTTAAGTTCTTGAATTGTTCGAGGTTTATTTACGTTCATTTGGCTTTTATGTTCTCCTTAAGTTCTTGAATTATTCGTGGTTTATTTATGTTTGTTGGGCTTTTATGTTCTCCTTAAGTTCTTGAATTGTTCGAGGTTTATTTACGTTCATTTGGCTTTTATGTCCTCCTTAAGTTCTTGAATTGTTTGAGGTTTATCTACGTTCATTTTGCTTTTATGTCCTTAATTTCTTGAATTGTTCGAGGTTTATTTACGTTCATTTGGCTTTTATGTCCTCCTTAAGTAAATGAATTGTTCGAAATTTATTTACGTCAATATATATATATACATTTACATATACATATACATATACATATACATATACATATACATATACATATATATACATATACATATACATATACGTGTACATATACACATAATTATAAGATTTACATACGGAGTCTTGGCATCGCTATACCTATTTTAGTTATAGTTGTTGTTGTAATGGACTGCACTTTACCAGTGCTTCTATCCACCTTTTCTAATAATTTCTTCGCTCCACGGTTGAATAAAATCGTCTGACCTTTCCTGAGGCGTAATCCTTAGAGTGGGGCACGGTACTGAAGACATGAAGGGAACAAGATCTTGAATGGGTTACATATATCATACATGTTATTAACCAAACCCAAGGCACTGGACAAGATGCAGGGATGACCCGTCATCCAGGAGGTGCCAAGATAAGAGGGAGGGAAGAGGGTGGAGGGGAGTGGAGTATGTAGGAGATGGAATGGGTGGGAGTGGTTTCTGTGCCTTTGCTTTTTGGCTACCTCCCTTGTAAGGGGGAAAAAGCCTTTGGTATATGTATGTTACATGAGTACACGTCATCCTTTTTGTTTTAATTTAATGTCTTGTTTCATTGTACCTACGTATTATATTTTATTTTACTTTATTCCATTGGTGATCTATCATACATATATACATATTAATCATACATGTATACATATTAATCATACATATATCATACATATATACATATTAATTTGATGTCTTGTTTCATTGGATCTACGTATTCTATTCTATCTTACTTTATTTTCTTGGTTATCTATTAATTTATTTAGTTTTACTTTATTTTGGTTATTTTTATGCATCTATTTTTGGTCCCTGATCAAGTAGCATGCCGATTGCTGGAGATTTATTGAGGTTGTTTATCCTTGATGTTTATTTATGTCACTCCTGCCTTTCGCTGGGAGACCTAATATCTTGCGATATTTTATATTCAGTGTTCTGTATCACAATAATCCGCTGGAATTTCCTTTGTTTGTTCTTCTCGACATTCAAGATGGGTTGACAATTTTAACTTCTTTAGAATTGTGACACTCTTTGTATGTTTTTGTTCTGGCTAACCTCGGGTGGTTTTGTTCACTTGAAGAAGAGGATTTGGTCGATCAGAATTCCGTTCCGTTGAAAGTCTGACTTCCCCTGTGATAAATAAAATTGCCTTGCTGCGGTAGCTTTAGTAAAAAAGTCTAAAGCTGCTTCAACACTATGTTTATTTATTTATCTATTTATCTGTTTATTTGCTTATTTATTTATTCTTTCATTTATCTATTTATTTATTTATTTATTTATTTATTTATTTATTTATTTGTTTATTTATCTATTTATTCATCTATTTATTCATTTATTTATTAATTTATTTATTTGTTTTTTGTTTATTAATTTATTCATTTATTTATCTGTTTTTATTTATATATTTATTTATTTATTTATTTATTTATTTGTTTGTTTATTTACTTATTTATTTATTTATTTATTTGTTTGTTTATTTGTTTATTTATCTATTTATTTATTTATCATTATTTTTTTTCGTATCCGGCCTACTTATAGACCAACAGGTCTCCTGTCGGCATGCTACTCCTTTGTAATCCTTTGTATTGGAGAGGGTAGAGTAACATTACATGCTGTAGATGTGTTTCACTACAAGACTTCGTCCATCATCCACCACCACCTCCACCCCAACCACCTTTACCATGACATCAACTGCCACCCTGTCTCTACAACCGACCCTCTGTTACTTGCACATTTTGTCCAGGTAAATAACATTCTTACTTGTTCATCTTGGGGTCCACGCTGGGTCACGGTCGAATGAATTTCCTTTTCTTCCACTTATCTTTTCACCTCAGTTCAATATTATCAACAAAAATATCAATATTTCAATAATGTCAATAGACACAGAACCAAAATTTTTTTAAGAACGTTTCCAAGCTGAAGGTATCAAGAGCCACAAAATCTAAATTTCTTCAAGAACGACTCCAAACTGAAAGTATCCAGTCACAATTTATTTTTTCAAGAACACTTCCAACCTGAAGGTATCAACGGTCACAAAATCAAAATTTCTTCAAGAACGTATCATGATTGAAAGTATTTAGTATAAAAAAAAAACAAGAATGCATCAAGCCTGAAGGTATCAGGTCACAAAATAAAAAAGTTCTTCAAAAACGTATCAACAGTCACAAAATCAAAATTTCTTCAAGAATGCTTGAAGATATCAGAAGTCACAAAATCAAAAATCTTCAAGAACGCCACCAAACTGAAGGCGTGTAAGAGACTTCACATCGAGTTTTCCGACTGTTGGACGTAGCCTCTGACATACATAAAAGTAGAGTAGCTTTCATCCACAGAAAAGTCTTCTTGCGTTACGTAATGGACATGGAACTGCCTAATGTAGGCCTTATGGTCCCCTGCAGTCTTATATCGGAGAGCCGGGGCAAGTGGCAGTCACTGGTACCCGTTAGATTTCGATATGTGCGAAATTACCTTCCTATTATTTTGCAGCAAAATAAATAAATAAATAAATAAATAAATAAATAAATAAATAAATAAATAAATAAATAAATAAATAAGTGAATAAATAAATGAATAAATAAAATAAGATGAAATGATGTAAAATAAATTAATAACAAAGAAATTTATCTGAATTAGATAAAGCAGAAATTAATAGATAGGGTGAAAAATAAAATACAATTAAATAAAACAGAAAACAAATTAATCTAAATACAATAGAACAAAAATAATCAAAATAAAATTAATATAGAAATAATAATAAAGCAA
>NC_134813.1:41159880-41162380 GCF_046742065.1 Oratosquilla oratoria | reverse complement strand
AGGAGGAGGAGGAGGAGGAGGAGGAAGAGGAGGAGGAAGAGGAGGAGGAGGAGGAGGAGGAGGAGGAGGAGGAGGAGGAGGAGGAAGAGGAGGAGGAGGAGGAGGAGGCAAGAGATAGCGGAGAAGGAGAGGGATGGGGGAAAGATTGGGAGCTGGGAAGAGAAGTACGATGAGGAACAAGAGGAAGGGATGAGTGGCAAGAAAATCAGAATTAATATATATATACTGTATGTATGTATACACACACACACACACACACACACACACACACACACACACACACACACATATATGTATATATATATAAACTATATATATATATATATATATATATATGTATATATATATATATATATATATATATTGAGGTAAGGAAAACAAACGAGTGGAAGGGTGGCGAGGTAAAAACGGAGAACAGTTGGAGTTTAATTCACTGACGATTCGTCCTTACCAGGATATTCTCAGAGTACATACAGTTCTAGTTATTACCGTTGCTTTCTCTCTTAATCTGTATAGTAGTCCTTCCGTGTATCTGAATTTCGTGAACACTTTGTAAATATACTTAATTTCATCCTCATGAAACTCTTCGTTGTAAATGCGGTGCGTTCTTAGGAGAAAAATCTATATCCACTCCGTTTTTAACTTTGTTACAATGTGTGGAGTAGAAATGAATCACATCGTCTTTATTGGTGTCGTTTCTGTGGACCGAGAATGACACTCTACCACCTCTTCTCTGTATCATTGTATCCAAGAAGGAGAGTTTGGATAAGATGATATGAAGAAATGGGTTTACTTAACATGGGTTTTCTTCTTTCGTTGCAGATGGGCGTTCTTAGGGACAAGTCACAAAATCTATTGAAGAATTAAGTATTTCGACCATAGGAATATAGGTCACTCCACCCCCTACCCCTTTCCTCCCCTCCTCTTCCCTTCCCTTCCCTCCTCTTCCCTTCCCTTCCCTTCCCTCCTCTTCCCTTCCCTCCTCTTCCCTTCCCTTCCCTCCTCTTCCCTTCCCTTCCCTCCTCTTCCCTTCCCTCCTCTTCCCTTCCCTCCCCTTCCCTTCCCTCATCTTCCCTTCCCTTCCCTTCCCACCTCTTCCCTTCCCTCCCCTTTCCTTCCCTTCCCTTCCCTTCCATTCCCTTCCCTTTCCTTCCTTCCTCTTCCTTTTCCTTACCTCCCTTCCTCTTCCTTTTCCTTCCCTCCTCTTCCCTTGCCTCCCCTTCCCTTCCCTTCCCTTCCCTCCTCTTCCCTTCCTTCCTCTTCCCTTCCCTCCTCTTCCCTTGCCTCCCCTTCCCTTCCCTTCCCTTCCCTCCTCTTCCCTTCCCTCCTCTTCCCTTCCTTCCTCTTCCCTCCTCTTCCCTTCAATTTCCTTCACTCCCTTTCCCTTCCCTTCCCTCCTCTTCCCTTCCCTTCCCTTCTTTTCCCTTCCCTTTCCTTCCCTTCCTTCCCTTCCTTTCCAATCCCGTCCCTTCCCTTTCCTTCCCTTCCCCAGCCCATTTTCCAGTTCACCAGATCCTTTGACTTTTCCCACCCCTTTGGCTCCTTCCCCCTTTTCAAATATGATTTTGACTTTCCTTTTTTCCACCTTCTCCCTTCAAATAGGATTCTTCAAATTTTTACTCCCCCTCTCCTTCAAACAATTTTTTTTTTTTCGAGAATTTCTTCCCCTTGGCCCTATACTCCTTTCACCTTAGATATGATTTTACAACCCCCTAACAGTTCCCCTATCCAGGAATCTTTTCCTGGTACAGTTCCTTTCCAGCTTCTGTCTGCCCGGATTACGTCCCCAGATATTACCCGGTATTCTAACTCGACCACCCCAAGCGGGTCTGCCCCACACCTATTGCAACTCTAACTTCCCACCATTTCATTCTTTCCTTACACCAAAACCCCCAAATCCCCCCTCCCTCCCTCCCTCTCCCCCATCTTATCTATCTTGACCTCCAACTAACCACCCCACCTCCTCAATTCCGGATTCCTCCCCCCCCCTCCCTCTCCCCCCATTCTATACGGGTCCTTGTTTTCACTCTTAGTTCTTTGTCCTTTCCCTTCCAGTTCCAGCTGTTTTACCGTTTCTTATTATTACAAAGGATTACAAAGGCGGGGCATGCCGACAGGAGACCTTTTGGTCCATATCTAGATCGGATGCGAAAAAATCATAATAATGATAAATAAATAAATTAGTTAATTAATCAGTTAATAAATAAAACTATAATAATGTAGATAATAAATAGAATACATAAACAGATACATAGGTATAGTTAAATAACAATAATAATAGCAATGAAAATAATAACAATAATAACAATAATAATAATAATAATAATAATAATAATAATAATAATAATAATGATAATAATAATAATAATGATAATAACAATAATAATAATGATAATAATAATAATAATAATAATAATAATAATAATAATAATAATAATAATAATAATAATAATAATAATAATAATAATAATAATAATAATAATAATAAAAATGATAATGA
>NC_134813.1:41149880-41154880 GCF_046742065.1 Oratosquilla oratoria | reverse complement strand
TCTATATCTCCAATAACCAAACTTTGCTTTCAATTTGTTGAGATTATCCACCTACACTATTTCTTCTTCTAATTCATTCCATAAATTAATACATCCGTGTTTGGGAGATGTATTTCTTAATCCTTCGAACATTACATTTGTGTGTGTTTGTGCGCACGCGCGTGTCTGTCCTTGACAATGCGTGTGTTTGTGTTTTCGAGCGTGTGTACATGCGTGTGCTTGGATTTAACGAGTGTGTACCGATACGACTCAGGAACTAAGCTTCCGTTCTCGATATGGCTTGGATGAAGTCGTGAAGTCCTCGTTTCTTGAGTCTAAGACCTTCAGCACTTCCTTCTCCTCCTCCTCCTCCTCCTCCTCCTCCTCCTCCTCCTCCTCCTCCTCCTCCTCCTCCTCCTCCTCCTCCTCCTCCTTTTCTTCCTCTTCCAGTTCCTCCTCTTCCTCCTCCTCAATCACTTTCCTCCTCCAACGTCTCTTCCTCCCCATTAACCAGTCCCCCATCCAGTGTCTCGTCCTCCTCCTCCTCCTCCTACTCCTCCTCCTCCTCCTCTTCTTCCTCCTCCTCATACTCCTCCAACACCTCTTCCTCCTCATTAAACACTTTCTCATCCAGTATCTCCACCTCTTCCTCCTCCTCCTCCTCCTCCTCCTCTTCTTCCTCCTCCTCATACTCCTCCAACACCTCTTCCTCCTCATTAAACACTTTCTCATCCAGTATCTCCACCTCTTCTTCCTCCTCCTCCTCCTCTTCCTCCTTTTTTACCTCTTTCCCTTCTTTTTCTTCTTCTTCTTTCTCCTATTTTTCCAGAACCACTACTATTACTTTTCTTCTCTCTTCTGCCTTTTCCCTCTCTTCTTCCTCCTCCCCCTCGTCCTCCTTTCCTCTCTTTTCCTCCTCTTCATCCCCCTTCGTCCTCCTTTCCTCCCTCTTCTTCTTATTCGTCCTCCTCTTTTCTTTTCTCTTTCTTTTCCTTCTCATCCCCTTCCTCCTCCTCGTCCTCTTCCTTCCCCTCGCCCTCCTCTTCTCTCTTTTCCTTCATTTTCTTCCCCTTCCCCTCCTCCTCCTCCTCGTTCTCCTCTTCTCCTCCTCCTCTCCTCCTCCTCTTTGTTCTCCTCTTCTTTCCTCCTCTCGTCCCCCTCCTCCTCGTTCTCATCTTCTCTCCTCTTCTCCTCCCCCTCCTCCTCGTTCTCTTCTACTCTCCTCCTCTCCTTCTCCTCGCTCGTTGTTCTCCTCTTCTCCTCCTCTTCCTCGTTCTTCTCTTCTTTCCTCTTCTCCTCCTCCTCGTCCTCCTCTTCTCCCCGTTTCTCTACCTCCTTCTCGTTCTCCTCTTCTCTCCTCTTTTCCTCCTCCTCCTCGTTCTCCTCTTCTCTCCTCTTCTCCTCCTCCTCCTCACTCTCCTCTTCTCCTCCTCCTCCTCGTTCTCCTATTTTCCTCCTCTTCCTCGTTCTCCTCTTCTCTCATCTTCTCCTCCTCCTCGTTCTCCTGTTTTCTCCTCTTCACCTTCTCTTCCTCGTTCTCCTCTTCTCTCCTCTTCTCCTCCTCATTTTCCATTACACTCCAAGATCGTTCATCAAAATTCTCTCCCAAATTTTACATTTTCTCTCTTTTGCTCTTTCTTCATGTTTTTCTCTTTTCTTTAGAATTTCCTAATCTGTTCCTGAATACGCTTGCGTCCTTTTCTCTGCAAGATTCTCGTCTCAGAGATCATCAAACTTCCTACGAATTCTCCTTCTCTTTCTCCTTTTCTTATTTCTCTTAAAAATATCTTTTATATATATCTATATATATATATATATATATATATATATATATATATATATAGATATATATACATATATCTATATACATATGTATATATGTGTATATATATATGTATATATATGTGTATATATATATGTATATATCTAGATACATATGTATATATATATTTATATATATATATATATTCTGTGTTGCATTTAGCTTATTTGGGAAATTGTTAAACTTCCATAAATTGTCATACTTCTTTGGATTTCTCCTTTCTCTAACTTTTTTTTTCATTTCTCTTAAAAAAATCATTCTTTTCTATTTTCATTTGAGTATTATCTAACGCACTTGGTAAGCTCTTCAAAGATTGCTATATTTGAGGATATTCAGATTCATGCAGTTATGGTGGGGGTGGGGGCGGGGTGGTGGTGGGGTGTGTGGGGTGGGGGGGAGGGAGATTTCAAACCAGGGGTCGCGGCATATCAAAGTCTCCTTCAGTTCAGGGTCCACAAAATCCCCTGCCCTTGGCTGGAAAATAAATCTATAAAATATTGTTTTGTGTGGAAAGTAGCTAACTCACTTCCGTTTTCTATAACACCACATCCGACTCTTTTTTTTTTTTTTTTTTGTACTCCTCCCCTCCCCTTCTCCCCCTTCCCATCGCCCCACCCCCACTCGGTTACCAAGGGGTTACCAGGAGTACCTGGAGGAACTAATACCAAATACCTCACCACCACAAACGGTTACTGATTTTTTTTTTTTTTTTTTTTTTTTTTTTTTTTACATTAGTCGGAAGCTTCTCCCAGAAACCCAAAATGGTCAATCCGTTTCTTTCCTTGCCTCTTTGTCAACTCCCAGAACTACCGAATCCTACCCAGCAACAACCCCAACCCCAACCTCAAGCACCCTAAACAACTAATCACCATGACCCACAGAACCCCATCAACCCCTGCACGGATGCCCCCCGATCGCGGAGTCCCGATGACCTCCTGTTGGGATTAAACGCGAGATTAATATTCCGGAAGAAACGCTAAGCCCCGTGAATAGGTTCTGTCTACAATTGGGTTCTTTGGCAGGGAGTTCTTGGTTTTATGGCTCCTTTCACCCCGATATTTGGGAGCGAGAAATGAAAAATGAGCCAATCCGCGGCACTGTTTGTCCTCTGGGTGTTTTCTTGACTTAATTAATGGTGGGGAAAGGAGAAGAGAAGGAGGAGAAGAGGAAGAGGGAGAAAGAAAAGAAGATGAGGAGGAAGAAGAGAGGAGGAAGAAGATGAAAAAGAAAAAGAAAAAGAAGGAGAAGAGGAGGGAGAAGAAGAAAAATAGAAGGGAGAGGAGAGGAGGAAGAGGAAGAAGAAGAAGAAAAAGAAGAAGAAGAAAGAAGAAGTAGAAGAAGTACAAGACGAAGAGGGATAAGAAGAGGAAGAAGAAGAAGAAGAAGAAGAAGAAGAAGAAGAAGAAGAAGAAGAAGAAGAAGAAGAAGAAGAAGAAGAAGAAGAAGAAAAATAAGAAGAAAAAAAGAACAACAACAATAACAACAACAGTAACAACAACAATAACAACAACAGCAACAACAACAAAAAGAAGTAGATGAAGTAGAAGAAGAAGACGAAGAGAAAGAAGAAGAGGAAGAATAAGAGGAAAAGGAAGAAAAGAAAAAGGAGAACAACAACACTAACGGCAACAGCAACAACAACAACAACAACAAAAAGAAGAAGAAGAAGAAGAAGAAGAAGAAGAAGAAGAAGAAGAAGAAGAAGAAGAAGAAGAAGAAGAAGAAGAAGAAGAAGAAGAAGAAGGAAAGGAGAAAAAGGACAACAACAGCAATAACAACAACAGCAACAACCACAACAACAAAAAGAAGAAGAAAAAGAAGAAGAAGAAGAAGAGGAGGAAGAAGAAGAAGAAGAAGAAGAAGAAGAAGAGGAAGAAGAGGAAGAAGAAGAAGAAGAAGAAGAAGAAGAAGAAGAAGAAGAAGAAGAAGAAAAGGAAGAAGAAGAAGAAGAAGAAGAAGAAGAAGAAGAAGAAGAAGAAGACAAGTGAAGAGATACTTTTTCTATTTCTTTCTTTTATCTCCATCGCCATTGAGGTGCTGCCACCGGAAACTTTGTGCTGAGGTAAAGTAGAAGAAGAAGAAGAGGAAGGAAGCTGAAGACAGACTCTTCTTGTTTTCTTAACCGACGGGGGTGCCACGGAAATTAACGAAAAATTCCCACGTTACACCGAGAAACCAAAGCGTCACCCGGTACTGAGGGGTTTACTCGAGAGCTCCCATATCTCCAAAGGAGCGCCAAAGAGATAAATGGCGACAAAAAAAAAAAAAAAAAAAGGAAAGTGCCACTCAGAAGGCAAAGATTCGTCTGGAAGGGTTCTTTGTAGTTGAGACAAAGGTTGACAAAGGCTTATGCTGGGAGAACCTGACGTCAAGAAACCCTTCGGACCATAACAAAGTTGGATGCAATATACAGAAATAAACGACACCCTTACGGACCAGGGTTATGCGCAGATTCTTTTCCAATTGAAGGCTAAAATCAAAATATATAGGTAAATATATATATATATATATATATATATATATATATTTGTATATATATATATATATATATAGATAGATAGATAGATAGATAGATAGATAGATAGATAGATAGATAAAAAATATATACAAATAAATAAAAATAAATAGATTAATTAATTAATTAATTAATCAACAAACAAATAAAGAAATAAATGCATAGTCAGATAAATAGATAAGTAAACAAGATAAACGAGTAAATGACTAAAAACTAGATACACAAATAAAATAAATAATAAATTCTATTATCTCTCCGTTCTGCTATCCACCTTCAATCGCTCTCTCACCATGGTGGACAGAAGCTCTAGTTATCATTAACGAAAAGAACATTTGAAAGTGTATTCCTCCTCTAATAACAACTCATTCAGCATCCTTTGATATCTCCTCTTACTTTCCATTAATAACTGTATAATTAATCTTCGATACTGAATGTCGCCAGAACCCTCACAAGAGGGGGGGGGAGGGGGCCAGGGGGGCAGGGGGGGGCATATGACCTGACCTGGGGCGGCACATTTAGATGGGTGGCAATTCTAGTCTAGACATGCGGCCCACAAGGCTGACAAAATAACTATAATAAAAAAAAGGTCAGAGGAGCCCTGAATATATTATTGTAATATACAAACTTTGCGTTAGAACCGACAGAATGTTAAATACTTTTCCCCTTATCCTTTATGCAATAGGG
>NC_134813.1:41114880-41119880 GCF_046742065.1 Oratosquilla oratoria | reverse complement strand
CACACGCACGCATGTGGCGTGAGAGAGAACCCCGACATCTTCAGACAACTCTCAAGGGACCCTCTATTGTGCTCGGATCTGACTCCCAAGGGACCGGCCATTGTCATCGGACCTGACCGTGACCAGAGGAGCCAGGCGCTTCTGACTACGCCCAAACACCTGACAAAACAAAAGATACATCTCCGTCCAGTATTACAAACCTACCAGATCAACATATGCCAACACTTTATCTATTTATCGGCATACGTGCAACAGCTTTGGCCATAGCTACTCAGCGACTCCTGGCGTATCCTCTTCCCTTTCTTCTTCATCCCTTCCTCCATGTCCAACAAGGGATTATCCCTTAATGACCAAAATCCTGCCTCTGTACTTAACCAATACTTCTAACCAATCTAGACTCTTCAAGTTAGATACACCCTATTTAAGGACCACAACCCCATGGGCTGGCATTAGGTCCATGCACTGGGCACAATCGGGTGGGTGCTGACGATATCAAGAAGTTCATTTTCATAAAGTGAATCTAAGAGGTACAAAAGATAGGCATTCTTCTAAGTTACTCCAATTCTTCCTCTCCTCTTCCTCCACTTGTTCTTCCTTATCATCTTCCACCTCCTCTTCCCACCCCTTTCTCTTCCTACACCTCCTCCTCTTCTTCTTTTTCTTCTTCTTCTTCCTCTTCTTCAACACAATCCATCCTCATCCTCCTCTTCCTCTTCAACCTCCTCCTCCGCTTCTTCTTCCACCTCTTCTTCTTCAACCTGCTCTTCTTCCATCTCTTCTTAAAACTTCTCCTCTTCCACCTACTCTTCTTCCACCTCCTTCACCTCCTCCTATTCTTCAACCTCCTCTTCTACTTCTTCTTTAGCTTCCTCCTCCTCCCCCTCCACCTTTTCTTCAACCTCCTCTTTCATGTCTTCTTTAACTTACTCCGTCTCCTCCTTCGCCTCTTCTTAAACCTTCTCCTCCTCCTCCTCCTCCTTCAACCTCCTCTTCCACCTCCTCTTCTTCACCCTCATTTTCTGCCTCTTCTTCAACATCTTACTCGTCCTCTTCTTACTCTACCTCACAAAGAAAAGGAACACAAAGGAAGAACAAACAACAGCAGGTCTACTGGCCCTAACGAGGCTGTTTGTGTTAACTAAACTAAACTACAGTTAAGAAAACAGGGCAACTAGGCGATAGAAGATGAACTATCACTACTGCTACCACTATCCTATCCAATTGCAATTAGATGCCGGGTTGTCATATCTTTTATTGCAAAGAATAACATTTTATTTGCGGATTAGATTCCAAGTATTTATCTAAGTGATTTTTAAATTTTATTATTGTGTTACTTTCAACGACAGTGGAAGGTAACGAATTCCACACGTTAACAACCCGGTTAAAGAAGAAGTGCTTACTTTCGCTCGAAGAGAATCTTTTGCCAATTACTTTAAAATCGTGACGTCTTCTTGTATTTGATTGGTCTGATAAGAAGTTATCTTTGACATTGATGTTATCAAAGCCTTTGAACATTTTAAAAACCTCAATCAAATCTCCTCGCATTCTTGTTTTTGAAAGTGGGAATAAGTTTAGACTTTTAAGTCTTTCTTCATTTGGCAGATTTTTCAGCCTTGGTATCATTTTGGTCATTCTCCATCGCACTCTTTCTAGTTTATTAATATCTTTCTGGTAGTATGGGGACCAAAATTGCACACAGTATTCGAGATGGGGACGGACCAAGGAATTATAGAGGTTTAGCAATATTTTTTCTGATTTATTTTTGAAGACTCTTCCGATGAAGCCAATTTATTTGCTGTTTTAACAACTTCTGAGCAATGTTGACTTGGCTTCAAGTCATTTGATATTAAAACTCCTAGATCTTTTTCTTTAGTTACTGAATCCAGTATTTCGCCATTCATTTGGTATTGGATGTGATCATTGTTACCTCCAATGTGCATGACTTTACATTTGTTAACGTTAAATTTCATTTGCCACTTGCTAGCCCAGCTTGATAATCTGTCTAGATCGGATTGCAGAGTTTCTTTCTCTTTGGTGGTTGTTACTTTACCGGTAATTTTTGTGTCATCAGCAAATTTTGATACTTTGCAGAGGAGGCCGTCGTCTAGATCATCTCCTCTCTCTCTTCCACCTCCTCTTCTTCATCCTCCTTGTCTGCCTCTTTTTTAACATCTTCCTCGTCCTCTTCCTTCTCCTGTTCTTCATTCTCCTTTCTTTCTTCCACCTCCTCTTCTTCACCTTCATTTTCTGCCTCTTCTTCAACATCTTACTCGTCCTCTTCTTACTCTACCTTCTCTTCCTTCTCCTGTTCTTCATTCTCCTCTCTTTCTTCCACCTCCTCCTCTTCATCCTCCTTTTCTGCCTCTTCTTCAACATCTTCCTCGTCCTCTTCCTTCTCCTCCTGTTCTTCATTCTCCTCTCCCTCTTCCACCTCTTCTTCTTCATCCTCTCTTTCTGCCTCTTCTTCCACATCTTCCTCGTCCTCTTCCTTCTCCTCCTGTTCTTCAATCTCCTCTCCCTCTTCCTCCTTCTCCTCCTCCTCTCCCTCTTCCTCCTTCTCCTCCTCCTCTCCCTCTTCCTCCTTCTCCTCCTCCTCTCCTTGTCGGACTTTCGAGGGCCATCGCCTTCTTGCCCAGACTCCAAGGAACCCTCTTCTTCCGCTAGTTCACCAAACTTCATACAAACCTAAGAACACACACACACACACACACACACACACACACACACACACACACACACACACACACACACACACACACACACACACACACACACACACACACACACACACACACACACACACACACACACACACACACACATGCACACACGCACACATACACGTACACACACACACATGCACGCACGCACACATACACGTACACACACACACATGCACGCACGCACACACGCACGCACACACGCACGTATGCACACATACACGTACACACACACACATGCACGCACGCACACACGCACGCACACACGCACGCACACACGCACGCACGCATACACGTACACACACACACGTACACGACACATACACATACAGTACATACATGCATAAACACACACGCGCGCACGTGATACGTTTGCGCTCAATGTACTATCGGTGTGCAGAGGAAATTTGTTTTAAACTCTCATCTTCCTATAAAATGTTGAATTTTGTCTTCAAAACAATGTGTTTGAGAGGATACCTTCTCAAGAAGGAAAACGTGTGTGTGCATGAGCGCGCATGTTTCTGTTGATATATATATATGTATATATATATATATATATATATATATATATATATATATATATATATACATATACAACTATATACAGTATATACACATAAAACACGCTTACACATACACACGTTTACATATGTTCATACACCTTTACACACATGCACTCACATATGATCAGACGCGCACACGCAAACGCACGCACACACACACACACACACACACAGAGAGAGAGAGAGAGAGAGAGAGAGAGAGAGAGAGAGAGAGAAAGAAAGAGAGAGAGAGAGTAAGAGAGAGAGACGGCCATGCTCGTCTGTGTCTGTAGCTTGGGGCGTTTCTTCTATGCTCCTCCCTGTAGCCGTGGCCCTTATTGTTTCCCCTCCTCTCCACTTTTGACTCCATTCTTCTTCTTCCAAGCGCAGCCTCAGCCTCTCCTTCCTCCATTTATTCCCTCATCCCCTCCGCTTCAGCGTCATTTCTTTCCCCCCTTTGAGCTCCTGACCTTAAACCCTTCCCTTCTCCCATTCATCCCATCATTTCCAATCACTCCATTCCATTCTTCTTCTCCAATCCTCTCCCCTCCTCCTCCTCCTCCTCGTCCTCCTCGTCCTCCTCCCTCCCTGCAATATTCTTGTTTCTTTTGCATATCAATTCTTTTTCTCTCCGTCCTTCCCCACCCACTTTTTTTTTTTTTTTTGGGGGGGGGGAACTCCCTATCTCCCTCCTTCTCTCCCTTTACCTCTCCTTTTTTGTTTGGGGGGGAGGGGGAAGGAGATCTTCCTATCTTCCTCCTTCTCTCCTTTTATCTCTCCTTTTTTTTTTTTTTGGGGGGGGGGAGGCAGGATCTTTCAGACTCTCCTAGCCTCCTTCCTCCTCCTCCCCTTCTTTTCTTAAAGAGTTCCACCCCTCATGAAGAGATATTGGATTTTTCTCCAAGGCCTTTGCTGGGCTTCCTTGCATTTCTAATCCTTCCTCCCGAGCCAGAGCGTCAGCTCGTCTTACGCGCGAGGAAATTTCTATCTGGTAAAGGTTGAGAATAATAACTAATTCTAAGACCTTCTGCACTGCACAGCTTCTGTCCCCTGGATTAACGAAAGACAAAACCTTTCCTCGACGTATTCATCTCTTATCTGTTCTGGATTCCGCCAGACAGTTTGATTGGGTTAAAGGAAACCAGTAACAGACATCGCAAAACTGTTCGCGTTTCTCGTACAATACAGAAGTTTGTTGAAGAGAGACGAGAGATTGACTTCTAGTACAGAAACGCTGGGAAACGACATTCCCTATTGGATATACTGCCAAGAAAGTGTCTTTCTTTGTCTCCGTGTATTTGTTGCAAAGGATGACGTCTACAACTTTCTTCAAGAAGGGAATAATTTAGGAATACAAAAAATTATGAATACATAAATGAAAATGTTAATTATAACAAAATGGTAACATGAAACTGGGGAGGGAAGAACAAACGAAATGTATTTAGACGCTTTATCCGAATACCATAAAAACAAAAACAAATCGACGGTCACAAATTGACTGAATAGTAATTATAGTAATGACCCACTTTCGGAGAAGAATAGGCGAAAGTAAAAAGATTCGTATATTTCGATCACTATCTGTGATCCTCTTCAGCAGATGTGTTACAAAGTGGGGAGAAGCATGAATATATACAAAATAGACTAAACTCAAAAAGATAAATTACTCTGACTAAGGTTCGGGAATCTGGTTGGGTGAACCACCGAATCTGCAAAATGCAGATAAGGGAAATCCGGATTT
>NC_134813.1:41104880-41109880 GCF_046742065.1 Oratosquilla oratoria | reverse complement strand
GTATCATTTTCCCTTTTCATTCTAGTTGTCGCCTGCGGATTTATTTAACTCCATATCAATCCCCACGGTAGGAAAGGCTTAGCCAAGAATATGCATCACTTACTGTTGCTGAAATACACACACATCAATATAATATTAAAGTATTCTTTTCATTAACGAATTAAAAAAAAAACACGGATACATAAGGAGTCATGGACAGGAAGATGAAAGCAGCAAGTAAACAATAAGTAAACACAAGTCCAGGAAACAAAACAAAGTGTCGTGTCTGATGGTAAACAAATACTTTGAAATGTTTACTTAATTCCTTAGTCGAGACCTCCGGCATCTTGAGAGTAAGTGTATCAGCATCAAGCGCCACTGCAAAACACATTCTCAGTCATTCAGTCAAGAATCACACAAACGAGCAGGAACTCAAGGGCACTCTTACTTAAATTGAATTCAAATAGCATCACAGACGGAAGTGTAAATAATCGTATAAACACATAAGAACAAGCAGATATACATATATAGTATATGTGTATATATATACATATATATATATATATATATATATATATATATATATATATATATCTTGCTGATAACCACACTAGACCCCGGACAAGACTTAAGAACTCCCAAGCGCTGGCGTGAAGATGTGAAATATCACGAAAGCGCTTGGGAGTTCTAGTTTCTTTTCCGGTGCACTTTGTGGTTATCAGCAAGTTATTAGATCACATGGTTTTGTGACATTTTTCCATATATATATATATATATATATGCGATATCACTAAAGGAGAAGAGAAACTTGTAGACAGTAAGCACTTTCGTGTATTGCATCTTCAGGCATAGGGGGAAGGGAGTAATGTACAAAAGACTAATGAGGATCTTAACATTACTTTATCTTTTGTACATTTCTCTCTTTCCCTTTGTTGTTTCTTCAATGTCCGTGTTCATTCCCTTTTTGGTGTATTCAGTGGTTCTCGTATCTGTCTTACTTTGTCTAAAGATTTAATACACGAAAGTAATTACTAGTCTACAAAATTTCTCTTTTTCTGTGGTGATATTGCATAATTTGTATCACGTTAATGTAAAAAACCTGCATACAAACATATATATACATAATATATATATATATATATATATATATATATATACATACATATATATATATATATACATATACATATATATATACATACATATATATATGTATATATATATTTAATATATATATTATATCTATATATATATATATATATATATATAGATATATAGATATAGATATATATATAGATATATATATATAGATATATGTGTGTGTGTGTGTGTGTGTGTGTGTGTGTGTGTGTGTGTGTGTGTGTGTGTGTGTGTGTGTGTGTGTGTGTGTGTGTGTGTGTGTGTGTATGTGTGTGTTTATGTGTGTGTGAGTGTGTGTGTGTGTGTGTGTATGTATAAGCAAATACACGTGCATTCATTGCGAATGTACATACACAAGTATACATTACACCATGTGACAAAACAAGAAAATCTCTGTTCCTGGCTTGTAATCAATTTTTTTTTTTTTTTTTTTTTTTTTTTTTTTTTTTTTTTTTTTTTTTTTTTTTTTTTTTTTTTTTTGTTATTTAGGCCCCAAATAAAAAGATGCAATTCAACAGTTACAAGTTTGGGTTTATAAAACTTCTCGGCTAGCCACTAGCATTCAACCTAATAACGTTTTCAAGTTGCGGTAGAAGCAATTTATGTCATATTTTCGAGTGCATTTGGTGCAATTTGGTGCTAATTTTCTTTTTTTTTCAAAATTTATAAATCATACCCTGAATTACCCTACTTATTCAATACATATATGTTCATTTAACAAGTTTATAATTTATACTCTCAGATCTATATGATTGCATATATTTCTATATTTTCAAATGGCTTCAAGGGGTTGCCGGCACTTATTTACATAACATACACACACACACACATAAACCACAAATACAAAATCACACACATACAAACCATAAAATCACACACATACACATACACACATACACACACACACACACACCACACACACACACACACACACACACACACACACACACACACACACACACACACACACACACACACACACACACACACACACACATACACACACACACACACACACACACACACACACTCTTAGGCTGAGAGAGAGCTATGAATGCTAGAAGTGATAAAAGAATCAGCTCGAGAGGAAATTATAACGAATTTGATTGCACAGCTAAACGTAGTACACAAACTAGATTAGGAACAACAGAGCGAAGTCGATCATTGAGATTACAAAGGAAAGACTGAGACGGATTTAATAAACAACTATGATGGCTGGAGTAAACGAGAATAATAGAAAAAATAATCATCAAAGAAGAAAAAAAGTCAAAATTAGATAAATTAGGAAACCACAAGGGAAGGGAGAACAAGAAAGAGAAAAAGGATTAATAAAGGTCTTAAATAGTAAAGACATGTTAATAAGGTATCTAGTAAATATCAGATGTGTCAATCTTGGGGTGCCATGAG
The DNA here is from genome assembly GCF_046742065.1 of Oratosquilla oratoria. Lineage (NCBI taxonomy): Eukaryota > Metazoa > Arthropoda > Malacostraca > Stomatopoda > Squillidae > Oratosquilla > Oratosquilla oratoria. The sequence continues at coordinate 41,107,354 of NC_134813.1, read as the reverse complement.
GAAAACATTACAGCAAGAAAGAGAGAGAGAGAGAGAGAGAGAGAGAGAGAGAGAGAGAGAGAGAGAGAGAGAGAGAGGGGGGGAGGGGGGGAGAGAGAGAGATGGAGAGAGAGAAAGCGAGAGAGGTGGAGAGAGAGAGAGAGAGGAGAGAGAGATAAGAGATGGAGAGAGAGAGAGATGGAGAGAGATGGAGAGAGAGAGAGAGAGAGAGAGAGAGAGAGAGAGAGAGAGAGAGAGAGAGAGAGAGAGAGAGAGAGAGAGAGAGAGAGAGAGAGAGAGAGAGAGAGAGAGAGAGAGAGAGAGACAAGAAATTGAAAGAGCCAAGAAAATTGACCAGGTGATTAAGGCTAATGGCGAATTGCAAGAACAGACAGAAGAAGAGCTCAGGTTAGGTAAACATGCACAAGGAGGGTGAGCGGGCAGTGTGATGATATAACCTTGGCGGAACACTGTGGGGAGGTGAAATGGGAGTAGGAAACAAGCAAAAGTGACGAGTCATGCGTCGTTAAGTATAGCAATAAGCGACGTAATGACCCAATTTAAGTCGGGAAAACAACAATCACGAAACGAGAAAAAAGTGAAGAGGATTGTAAAGCGCTACAAGAAAATCGAGACAAGGAGTGGAAGATGAAATTTAATACAAAGAGAATGCAAACGTTTTGAAATGGGTTAACAGCAAGTGGAGACTGTCATGATGTTATATACTACAACACGAAAACAAAAAACAAACAATAATGCAAGCAAGCGAAAATATCTGAGAGTGTTGACTATGGGTGATCTAGCACGCGGAAAACACGGTAATAGAATAAATATGAAAACATAAGCTGCTGAATAATACAAGAGTGAAACATTCCTATATTTGATTTACATAGGAAGAAAAGATCTGTCCCAGACTGAAAAAAAAAAAAAAAAAATCAGTAAATAGATAGAAAAAAAATCGAGACGGACGTTAAGAAATGCAGCTTTTCTCAAATATGTGTTAATACCTGTAATAAATCAATGGAAATGTCCAGGCGGATAACATAGATAAACTCAAAACAAAGATTTCTAAGTAAGGACACTGAGGCTGTAACCCCCCGAGCATAGCTCCTATCCTGTATATCATTAGTTAAATACAATTTGGTAAACACACACGCGCACACACACACACACACACACACACACACACACACACACACACACACACACACACACACACACACACACACACACACACACACAACTCGTGGCGCAGTTAGTAGAATTTCTGGCTGCCACTACGGAGGGTCCGGGTTCGAATCCCGCCCAGGGATGAAATAATTTCAGCATCGCTGCGCTGCGAGTCGTTACTCCAACTCTCTTGGGCGGGGAGTTATGTGTGTGTGTGTACGTGTAAGGTCACAGCCTTACCCATAGATCGGTCATATATGAACTCTGAACTCTCATCCGGGAGGGAAATAAGTATCGATCACGAGTCCAACACGTGATCCAAGACCATGGTAAATCACACACACACACTCGGTGGCGCGGTTGATAGAGTCCCCGACTGTCACTACGGCGGTCCACGTTCGAATCCTGCCCAGGGCTGAAATAATTTCAGTATCGCTGCCCTGCGAGTCGTTATTCCAACTCTCGTGAGCGGGAAGTTGTGTGTGTGTGTGTGTAAGGTCACAGCATTACCCATAGATCGGTCATACGAGCTCTGAGCTCTCCTCCGGGATAGAAACAGCTGTCGATCACGAGTCCAGCACGTGATCCAAAGACGAAGGTGAATACAAAGACACCAAAACAAAGGGCTTCTACCTTCCTCCTACATGCTCGAATACCCAACACATTCACGTGGTTAAGGAGAGACTCCGCTGTGCTTTCCACCATTTCTCCTTTTACCCACACATTGGCATCCTCCAAAAGACCCACACCTCTCTTGTCTCTCTTGCCATCTTTATTGCATTCACCAGACCGCGTATCGGCTCCATACTCACATCCACCTACACCTTCAAGTCAAGGTATGTAAACACTTTCCCTCAGTCTGTCCTGTTACCTATTCATATATATACATACACACGCATGTATACAAGGAAAGACAGACACACACATACAGAGAGAGAGAGAGAGAGAGAGAGAGAGAGAGAGAGAGAGAGAGAGAGAGAGAGAGAGAGAATATACATACATTTCATCTGCAGTGATATGCCCCGTGAGTGGAGGTCACAACAAATATATACATATAAATGCATGTATACAAGAAAAGAGACATACATACAGAGAGAGAGAGAGAGAGAGAGAGAGAGAGAGAGAGAGAGAGAGAGAGAGAGAGAGAGAGAGAGAGAGAGAGAGAGAGAAAGTGAGTATACATACATTTCATCTGCAGTGATATGCCCCGTGAGTGGAGGTCACAATACCATCCATCACTGGTGCCTTATCTCACCTCCCCATATACACAGAGCGCAGGAGGAACTGCGGACTCATTTCCCTGCCCCAGAAAGAAGGAACTAAAC
>NC_134813.1:41082380-41094880 GCF_046742065.1 Oratosquilla oratoria | reverse complement strand
AGGAGGGGAGGGGTCGCCGATTAAGTGAAGCGGCTGTGCTGTGAATGTACTGTGTCTTGCTACATTGCTTCTGACACAGGGCAGTGGACGGGATACAGGGATGACCCGTCATCCAGGAGGAGCTAAGATGAGAGGGAGGAGGTGAGTGAAATGGGTGGGAGTAGGTACGTGCCTTTGATTTGGCTACCCCCCTTGTAAGGGGGGAAAACCTTTGTTATGTAGATAGGTATAGATAGGTTACAGGTGGTGGTAGGCGTTGGAAGAGGGTGAGGGAGAGTGTAAGGTCAGTTAAAGAGAGGATTCCAAGAGGAATAGATAGCGTAGAAGACAAAACTGACAACTGGACTGCAAATCATTCAACTGTTGAAAGAAAAAATGTCTCCTGAGACAGCTGGTGGCAGACAGAAGGAACAGCTGGTACCTCGAGGCAGACCACGGCGAGTTAAGTGTACAGCTGGCACCAAAAACATCTGTTCGTGTGCGTGATCTTGTAGACACGCGCGCCATATTTGGAAGGTTCGAATCCCGAATACCGTAGCCGCACCTTGGTGTTTTGTCTTCTTCAATACAGAGACGTTCACTTAGGATCTCAACACTATCTCACACTAGACGACTTTCACAACATTGGACACATATGGGTGTTGTTTGAAGTGGGATGGGAGGGTGACTGCATGGAAGCTTGCTCGGAAAGACCGTGGGAACTAGCGACGGTTGTGTGGGTAAATCAACGAGCCTCCTGACGTATGCCCCCAAATGATGATGATGATCATCATCATGAAAACGTTCTTGTAAACGATGCCAAGAGAAGGAAGAAGCTGACAAAAGCAAAGAATTGTTTGTGTCTCATCAGGAAGTGAAAGAAGTCTAGTTGGAGTATACTAGAACGAATAAGGAAGTAAATAATGCTTACTGACAATTATGCTATGTCTTAAGTTTATGTTCCATGCTAATTATGGACACGGAACGGGTTTAGTATATTTGGTCATCATTACAAAGATTTTGTCTTTATTTTTGTCTTTAATGGCCAATAACGAACCCGAAATTGCCTTGTGGAGACTGTTGATAAAAGATTCAGATTCTACTTTATTGGATTTAACTGTTTACCGGTTGATCAAGTTTGACTTAATCAGGAAAGAATTCCTCGTAACCTCTATAACCCACGTCAGGAAGAATACTCGAGTTTAATTGTTTTGTTTAACCAGGAAAAGGAACCCAAAATCTACAGACTAGACTTAAGGTAGATTTAAAGGCACTTAAAGTTATCTTAATGAAGACATTAATCCTTTATGATATTCTGCGTCGGATATGTCCCGCTCACAGATTTTGGTTGGATTAACGCCTGGTGATTTGATTCAGATTGTAAGAAACTAATTTCTATCTAATTGGAGCACAGATAACACAGAAACTCTTCTAATGCCAAAGTGTTAACATAAGAACATAAGAATAAAGGAGACTGCAAAAGACCATAAGGCCTACACTAGGCAGCTCCGTATCCATCACCACCTGTCATCCCCATCCATAAAGTTGTCTAATCGTTTTTTAAAACAACTGATAGTTTCAGCGCTTACTACATGGTTACTAAGTTTATTCCATTCATCGACCACCCTATTAGTAAACCAATTCTTGCCTATTTCCTTCTTAAATCTAAATTTGTCCGGTTTATACCCATTACTGCGAGTCCTGCCCTGTTGTTTTATTATGATGACCTTGTTTGCATCACCCTTGTTATAGCCTTTGATCCACTTGAACACTTCTATTAGATCACCCCGCACTCTGCGTTTTTCCAAAGGTAAACATTGTTTCCTCGTAAATCTGATCAGTAAAGAATACAATAAAATATCAAGATATGATTTGAAGAGAATATTTTTTAATTTCCTTAATTACAATAGCGTTCATGAAAAAAGTGGCAAGGAATTCTAGCACACTGTCTACAAACCATTGCAGAAGTAAAAAAAGTAAATAAGTCAATAAGTCAATAAATCAACAAATAAATAAACAAATAAATAAAGAAAGAAATAAAGAAATAAAAAAATAGAGAGTAAAAAAAATAGAAAATAATAAAAAAAGAAAAAAATTAATATATATATATAAAATAAACAAATAAACAAACAAACAAACAAACAAACAAACAAATATATAAATAAATAAATCAATCAATCAATAAACCAATAAACCAATAAACAAATAAAAAAACAAGTAAATAAAAATTAATTAATAAGTAAATGGATAAAAGATAAATAAACAAATAGATTTAATCCATATTGACCTACATAGGAACACATCTGTAAGAATCGCTTACAGGATTCGAACTGAACTGCAAGAGAGTTGTTACCTAAGGTTCACAATCCTCCCTCGTCTGTCAATTCCATTCATCCCCACAGAACCCCGCTTCCGGTAACAAGAAGATTAAAAATCAAACACCAATCTTTAAATCATGCATCATACTCCAATAGCTTTCTCGGTAATAATATATGTTATTCATTTTTTTTACCAAACCTATTCCAACGAGCAATTGACAACTAAGTCACTCTTTTCCAAGACACAACTGATTAAAATGAAGTTTCATTACAAAAGAAAAAAATCGAATCAGATCAGATTGTTGTTGGTAATGCACCGACCTCTTTACTGTCGTCTTCAACAAATGTTTTGATTTTTTATTATCCTCTATGCTTTCGACGTTATAGGCTTCGTTTCAATTTTATCTTATGATTCATTTGCTGTCTCCTGTTATTGTGTTTCAATACTTTTCCTTGTTCTCCAGAAATGAAGAGCAATGTTATTTTGGTGTTGTACTGGGTATGTATGGAGAAATGTTATTTTGTTGTTATATTGCGTATGTTTGGAGAAATGTTATTTTGTTATTGTATTGCGTATATATGGAGAAATGTCACTTTGTTATTGTATTGCGTATGTTTGGAGAAATGTTCTTTTGCTATTGTATTTCGTATAGAGAAATGCCACTTTGCTATTGTATTGCGTATGTATGGAGAAATGTTTTGCTATTGTATTGCGTATAGAGAAATGCCAATGTGCTATTGTATTGTGTATGTATGAAGAAATGTTATTTTGTTGTTGTATTTCGTATAGAGAAATGCCACTTTGCTATTGTATTGCGTATGTATGGAGAAATGTTTTGCTATTGTATTGCGTATAGAGAAATGCCAATATGCTACTGTATTGCGTATGTATGGAGAAATGTTATTTTGTTGTAGTATTGCGTATTTAGATGAAGTTACCTGATTAGGGCGTAAGTTTATATATGAAGTGATTTCAGGGTATTGTTGTTTTGAGATGTAGCTTACCAGCGTTTCTATCCTAATGGACAATCTTAGTGACTGCAAGGTTACTCACTTCCACGCCATCTTGAAGTACCCTTCCGTACCGGGTGGTACCTTTCTTCCTGTCCCCACACGATTTTATTCACAACAAAAAAACAATGCTCATTGATTTTCAACTTGGTAAAGAGACATATTTCCAACATCACCCATAACTTGATCCATTGGACCTGGTGATGTTCTTCAGAAATGGTGTTTTGTCAAATGCCACACAATTTTATTCAGCCAAGGGAGGCTTCGGAGGGCAAAGAGGAGATATAGCCTCGCGGGGGAACCAAAACATCTGGAACTAATAACTCTTTCAATGACTTTGTTCTTCACCCAAAGGCATTTCTGATTTTCTTGGCGGAGAGCGAAAAATGCTGAGTCATTGTCTTCTGGTGAGACAAAGAATTGGAGAAAAAGTACAGCGGTCCAAAAGCGGTCCAAAAGCGGTCCAAAAGCGGTCCAAGAAAAAAAAAAACGACTAACGAGGGTATTCAAGTGTGTACACGAACATTAGCGCACGCACGCACACACACACACACACACGCACGCACACACACACACTTGCAGATACTGCAGACACGTAAAATATATGCAGGAATGCACAGTTTCTTAGTCATTAGTATTTTACACTATTCCACTGTATTTTGCCCGGAAAAGACGCTCACTTAATGATATTCACATACGAGCATAAACCGGATTCACCTGAGTAAAATCCCACACTCACTCACTCACTCTTTCTCTCTCTCTCTCTCTCTCTCTCTCTCTCTCTCTCTCTCTCTCTCTCTCTCTCTCTCTCTCTCTCTCTCTCCCCTCGCATTTCTACATTTCTTCTTTATCTCTTCTGTGTCTTGCAATTTCTCGTGGTCCATTTATTAATATTGTATGCGTGAAGTTCAACTCCACGCTGAGAACGGTAATTACCACTTACCCTAGATACCCAAACACCCAAGGCAAAGATGGACGTACTCGCCTATAGCTACGTATCTAGTATGTGTAACACGCGAAGAGGAGGAGGAGGAACAGGAGGAAGAGGAGGAAGAAGATGAGGAGGAGTAAGAGGAGGAGGAGGAGGAGGAGGAGGAAGATGCCTTGGGGGAAAACGAGGAGGAGGAGGAGGAGAACGAGGAGGAGGGGTGGAAGAGGAAGCGGAGGAGGAGGAGGAAGAGGAAGAGGATGAGAACGAGGAAGAGAGAAAGGAGGAGGAGTGGGAGGAGAAGGAAGATGACTGGGGAAAAACGAGGAGGAGAAGGAGGAGGAGGAGGAAGATAACTAGGGGGAAACGAGGAGGAGGAGGGGTGGAGGAGAAGGAGAAGGAGGATGAAGAGAGTTGCTGAGGAGCATAAAGAGAAGCACATCTCAATAGCAATGCATAAAACATAGGTTTGCGTGTGCTGTTCCCTGTCGTCTCGGGTGTGCATTTGAGCTATTGGGTTAGCGTGTCTGCACTGAATATATACAGATTGTGTGTGTGTGTGTGTGTGTGTGTGTGTGTGTGTGTGTGTGTGTGTGTGTGTGTGTGTGTGTGTGTGTGTGTGTGTGTGTGTGTGTGTGTGTGTGTGTGTGTGTGTGATTCACCATGGTCTTTCACCATGGTATTTGGATCACGTGTTGGACTCGTGATCGACAGCCATTTCCCTACCGGAAGAGAGCTCAGAGCTCATACATGACCGATCTATGGGTAATGCTGTGACCTTACACGCACACGCAGACACCTCCCCGCCCACAAGAGTTAGAGTATCAATTCGCAGCGCAGCGAAACTGAAATTATTTCAGTCCTGGGAGGGATTCGAACCCGGACCCTCGTACTGGCAGCCGGAAACTCTAACCCCTGCGCCACGAGGAGTGTGTGTGTGTGTGTGTGTGTGTGTGTGTGTGTGTGTGTGTGTGTGTGTGTGTGTGTGTGTGTGTGTGTGTGTGTGTGTGTGTGTGTGTGAGAGAGAGAGAGTTAGTGAGTGCGTGAGTGAGTGATTAATTGAGGGAGCAAGCGAGAGTAAGAGAGAGAAAGAAAGAGAGAGAGAGAGAGAGAGAGAGAGAGAGAGAGAGAGAGAGAAAGTGACTGACTTGTCATGCAAACTCTGATGTATTTTCCATCTCCAGCGAGTAGCAATGCAAATGCAAAGAGGAGTGGCCACACGTAAAATCCTACTTCTCCTCCTCCTCCTCCTCCTCTTCCTCCTCTTCCTCCTCCTCCTCTGAAGAACAAGAACAAGAGCAAGAACAATTAAGAAGAACTAATGACCCCAAAGTTTTCACAGCCGCCTTCTCCTTCTGAAACGTAAAAACTCAACACACGTGTCTTATCTTCCATCAATTATAATTTTCTTTTTTTCATTTTTCTTTTCTTTTTTTTTCTTTTTCTTCAAGAGACGCGAAGAGGGCAAACCTGAAACCTTTCGCAAAATTAATTTTGATTTCGGCAAGGCTCTTGGAAATGCAATCTGGCTGTCTTTGATATGAAAATCAGACTAGTTTGAAAACAAATAATTTCTTTCTGATAACAGCCCATGGAGTATCAGCATTATCTCTTATCTCACGGACGGAAGGGATTATACTGATACTGCCTATCTCAAGTAGGCTCAGTTCCTTCCCTACTGGATGGCATTTTCCCTCCTCTTCTGTCTGCCGTCAGGTGATTTTATTCACGTCCTTGGTAGTCCCTCGGTAGATATAGGGACATCTATCTTTTCAACACACTTGGAAAAAAAGTTCAAATGAACTTACGTACATACATACATACATACATACATACATACATACATACATACATACATATATACATACATATATACATACATACATACATATATATATATACATACATACATACATACATACATACATACATACATACATACATACATACAAACATACATACATACATACGTACATATATACATATACACATACACATATATACATGCATACAAACATATATACATGCATGCAAACATACATATACATACATACATATATACATACATACATACACACCTACATATATACCATACATACATACATACATACATACATACATACATACATACATACATACATACATACATACATACATGCATGCATACATACGTACATACATACATACATACATGTGAATAAATCACAAAACCACGTGATTCACAAAATGCGTAATAAAACCACTTCGATAATAAAAAAGTTATTTTCGAAGTGGTTTTATTACACATACGTACACAAATACATACATACGTACGTTACGTACGTACGTACATACATACGTACACACATACATACATACATACATACATACATACTGTTACGGGCTGCTGGTATGTGAAGAGACGTTACGTATAACGTCTAAGTGCTTAAGAACCAGCGCACTTCTAGAAGCCACTGTAGGACTGAACTATCTGGTCAGGGCCTAGATAATTCGTAAGACTAGAAGTAAAGGTAACAAAGAAGATTCCAGGAAAGGAATATTAAACTAGCGATAAAACTAGTAAACGAAATTATTAATGGAAAATATTTACAGGCAATCAACACAAAAGAGAATGGGCAGTAGGGTCAATGGGACCGTTACATGATTATAAGAATATGGAAATTATCGTTCAAATAAGAAACAAGATAAGTATACAATATGGTACTATCTAAGTACAAAGAGATCAGGAACATGCATCAGAATAAGTAATAAGTACAAATATAAGTAAAGTAATGCAATGTATATCAGACACGTAATGTAGGCAAAAAAGGGTGATCACTTCACACCAATCGTCTCATGAGTCCAAACTTGTATTTTTATCAAGAGATCAATAGAGCGAAAAATGACAAGGAATGAGCGGTTTCAACCGCTTATATACCATTGGACCGGAAACTGAATACTTCCGGGTGAGTGTGCGAGTGAGTGAAAGGAGGGGAGGAGGGTAAGTTAACACGTCAACATGGGTAGTTTTTAGGACCCTCGACTCGCTTGAACAATCTATTTATTTAGTAACTGTCAAATCTGTGCGCTCCGAACTATTCAGGATTTCGCTTGTCTGTTTGTTCTACAAGAGTGCGCACCTCTCTGCACGTAGGCGAGATTACATATAATGGACGGGCGTTACTGCTTAACATTGTTACAATACATACATAGACAAGAAATATGAACATAGTTATGTAATACAAAGGAACACAATTCTATAACATAATTACACATATGACGTAATATCTAATATTACGTTACACCTCCACCGTTTGGGAAAGCTTTTCACTTTCTGTTGAAAAGCTATGTTCTAGAAAGGACGTCGGCTAAAACATTAAAGACGCCTTTTATATGATGAATTGTGAGATTAAAGGGTTGGAGAAATAAACTCCAACGTGTAAGTCTCGGATTCTTGTTTTTCATAGTCTGTAGGAACTTTAAGGGGTTGTGATCCGAATATACTTGAATGGTAGTTGAGGAACCCAGGTAGACTTCGAAGTGGATAAGGGCCTGGACCAAAGCGAGCGTCTCCTTCTCAATTGTTGAGTAGTTCTTCTGCGCAGGGGACAGCTTCTTGCTGTAGTAGGCGATAGCGTGAAGAACTTCATTGTGTTCTTGCAAGAGGGCGGCACCGATACCGGTGTCGCTGGCGTCGACTTGCAGAAGAAAGGGTCGTTGGAAATCGGGTGCCCTTAGAACTGGTGCGTTAGTGAGAAGGGACTTCAGGTTTTTGAAGGCCGTCTCACAGGTAGGTGTCCACACGAAGTCGTGGTCTTTTCTCAACAGGTCAGTCAATGGTTCTGCTACATCTTGTTTCTCAGATAAGTGAAGATTTTGTAGTATCTGGGAGTTTTCCAAGGGAATCTCAGGAGGATTAGGCAGGTTATCAGGAGGCTCTTCCGATTTTATTGTGGTAGAGCTGCAAATTGGAATTGGATCTCTGGAATGATAAGGTTTTAAGGTATTTATGTGACAGAGACGGGAACTCTTTCTTCTGTCTGGAGTTTTGATTATGTAGTTGAGATCACTGGCTCTGGACAAGACTTCATAGGGTCCTTTGTATTTAGCCTGCAATGGATCTCCTGGTATGGGAAGATAAAGTAACACTTGATCTCCTGGAGAGAAAGTTCTAAGTTTAGAATTTTTATCATACCGACCTTTCATTACTCGTTGAGCATTCGTCAAGTTCTCTCTTGCCAACTTCCAAGCTTCTAACAACTTCTCGGTGACCTGGGACACGTATTTCAAAGAAGGAACAGGTGGTTCTTCTTTCATCCATTGTTCATGAAGTATCTTTAGGGGACCACGGACTTCATGACCGAAGACTAATTCTGACGGGCTGAATCCAAGGCTTTCTTGAATTGTTGTTCGGGTGGCGAACAACAAAAAGGGGAGTCCGTCTTCCCAATTTCGAGTGTTCTCAGCACAGAAGATTCTTAACATTGTCTTGAGCGTTTGGTGAAAGCGCTCTAGAGCACCTTGTGATTGAGGATGATAGGCGGAGGAAGTTACATGATTTATACCTAGTGTTACAAGAGTTTCTCTAAACTTGTTGGAAAGAAAATTACTTCCTTGATCACTTTGAATGTTCTTGGGAAATCCTACCATAGTGAAATATTTCAACATTTCTCTGATTATGTTTTGAGCTTTAATATTTTTCAAAGGAATTGCTTCTGGAAAACGAGTGCTCATACACATGATTGTGAGAATGTACTGATTTCCTTTACTTGAAGGAGGTAAAGGTCCTACACAATCAATAAGAACTTTTTTAAATGGCTCTTCCATTACAGGAATGGGATGGAGGGGAGCTTCTACAATTTTCTGGTTGGGCTTACCTACAAGTTGACATGTATGACATGTTTTACAATATTGGGCAACATCTTTGACAACCGTGGGCCAATGGAAATGTTGGGTTATGTTGAACAAGGTCTTTCTTACCCCTAAGTGACCTGCTAAGGGAGTATCATGAGCCAATCTTAGAACATTATTCCTGAAACCAAGAGGGAGGACTATTTGATTCCTTACTTGCCATGGCTGGTCAGCGGTTGCGGTGGATGCTCTCCATTTTCGCATTAGGACTCCGTTTTCTATATAGAAACCTCGTGACATATTTTCAACTTCTCCTGGAGATGAAACAATCTCGTACAAATTTTTAAGAGAAGGATCTGACTTCTGTTCTTTGATTAATTCTGCTCTAGATAGAGAAACTGGTGAAGAAGAAGATGGGTCAGTTTGGGAGAATAGGGATTCTAAATTATAGGTCTCCTCTTCAGATTTCTTGTACTGAGATCTGGTTACAGCACAAGCGGGAAACAACTGTAAGTTATCTGAAGGTTCTACTGAGGTCTTAGGGTTATTTGTTATTAAGGGAGAAATGACTTTGCTTCCAGCGATGTCATTGGCCAACAATAAGGATATTCCTACTATGGGAAGAGAGTCTACTACTGCTACTTTAACCATTCCGGTTGTTAAATCAGACCGCAAGAAAACATTATGTAATGGACATTTTATAATTCCTCCAACTCCTTCTATCAATATATCATAACCTGTATATGACTCACCCAGATTCTGCAAGACAGAATTTAAAATCAGACTTTGCTTTGCTCCTGTGTCTCGGAGTATGGAAATAGGATATTGTTGTGAACTACTACTATGAGATATAGTTCCTGAAGATACAAATGGTTTGAAACAAGGATCATGATTTGATGAGGGGGGTTCTACATTACTTGACAATACCGGCTTCTTTGGTAGTGTATCCTGAATAGAGGATTTTGAATCGTCTGATTTTATATTACTTACAAGAGTTGGTGTCTTATTGGAGAATGAGGGTGTCAGTCTCTTTCTGCAATTAGAAATGTGATGGCCAACCTGTTTACAATATGAACAAGTTACAGGGGGATTAGTCTTAAACCTTTCCATTCTTTGCCAAGGTTGGTTTGGAGGATATTGATTGAAATCAGACCTGTAACTGAAATGTGATGGGCTAGACTGATTTTCAAAGCGTTTCTTTGGGGCCCAAGGATCAGAGTATTTTGTTGAATCTGGAATATATGACTTTGACTTTTGGGATTCCATTTGTCTTGACTTAGGTTTATGATTTAGTGTGAACTCATCAGCCAATACAGCAGCTTTAGTTAAAGTTTCGGGAACATGATCATCTATAAAAATCCTAAGATCTGTCTCTAAGGTATTCTTAAACTGCTCCAACAAAATCAACTGTTTAAGTCTATCTAAGGTGTCCGTTTCACTAGCCAAACACCACCTATTGAATAACCTCTCTTGTTGAGCCGCATATTCTACGTATGTTAACTGAGGTGTCTTCCTATAATTACGGAATTTCTGTCTATAGGCCTCTGGTATTAGTTCATAAGCTTTTAAAATACAAGCTTTCATATTATCATACTCGCTTTCTGCTTCTGAAAGAGAAGTATAAATTTGCTGAGCCTTACCCTTAAATTGCGTTTGAATGATTAATGGCCAATTTTCTTTAGGGATTTGTAACTGTTGCGCCAATTTTTCCCACTGAAGAAAGAAAATTTCTGGCTCTCCTTCTGAAAATTGGGGTAGAAGTTTTACATACTTGGAAATATCTATACGACCTTCCTGAACTACGGGTTGTCTATCAACAATCCTAGCTTCTACTTCTGCCTTCTTTAATTCTAACTCTGCCAATTTGACTTTAGTTTCGTCTTCTCTAGCTTTAAATTCTGCCTCAATTTGCATTTGTTTCAGTTTAGTTTCCTCCTCTTTAGCTACTTGTTTCGCTTTAGCTTCCTCTTCTCTAGCTCTAAATTCCGCCTCAATTTGCATTTGTTTCAGTTTAGTTTCCTCCTCTTTAGCTACTTGTTTCACCTTAGCTTCCTCTTCTCTAGCTCTAAATTCTGCCTCAATTTGCATTTGTTTCAGTTTAGTTTCCTCCTCTTTAGCTTTAAGTTCTGCCTCAATTTTCATTTGTTTCAGTTTAGCTTCCTCCTCAATTTCTACTCTCCTGACCTTTAATTCAATCTCCTTAATCTTAAGTTCGGTTAGTCGTGCCTCTATTTCTAACCTATTTGAAGGAATTTGTATAGCTGTAATCTCTTCTGGAGATAAGATCTCATCTTCGATCAGATTTTCAACGAGTTCCTGAAGTATTTTTTTCTTTCGCAAACTTGTATCAATGTCTACTCCAAAGTGCTTGCCTATTTCTATCAAAGTGTCTTTAGTTTGTTTCTTTAAGAAACTTACCTTGGGATTTTGAACGAATTCTTGAACTATATCATCCATCTCTATAAGAATGTGTTAAATACCTGATCCAATATCCTGGCAAGGTCGCCACTTTGTTACGGGCTGCTGGTATGTGAAGAGACGTTACGTATAACGTCTAAGTGCTTAAGAACCAACGCACTTCTAGAAGCCACTGTAGGACTGAACTATCTGGTCAGGGCCTAGATAATTCGTAAGACTAGAAGTAAAGGTAACAAAGAAGATTCCAGGAAAGGAATATTAAACTAGCGATAAAACTAGTAAACGAAATTATTAATGGAAAATATTTACAGGCAATCAACACAAAAGAGAATGGGCAGTAGGGTCAATGGGACCGTTACATGATTATAAGAATATGGAAATTATCGTTCAAATAAGAAACAAGATAAGTATACAATATGGTACTATCTAAGTACAAAGAGATCAGGAACATGCATCAGAATAAGTAATAAGTACAAATATAAGTAAAGTAATGCAATGTATATCAGACACGTAATGTAGGCAAAAAAGGGTGATCACTTCACACCAATCGTCTCATGAGTCCAAACTTGTATTTTTATCAAGAGATCAATAGAGCGAAAAATGACAAGGAATGAGCGGTTTCAACCGCTTATATACCATTGGACCGGAAACTGAATACTTCCGGGTGAGTGTGCGAGTGAGTGAAAGGAGGGGAGGAGGGTAAGTTAACACGTCAACATGGGTAGTTTTTAGGACCCTCGACTCGCTTGAACAATCTATTTATTTAGTAACTGTCAAATCTGTGCGCTCCGAACTATTCAGGATTTCGCTTGTCTGTTTGTTCTACAAGAGTGCGCACCTCTCTGCACGTAGGCGAGATTACATATAATGGACGGGCGTTACTGCTTAACATTGTTACAATACATACATAGACAAGAAATATGAACATAGTTATGTAATACAAAGGAACACAATTCTATAACATAATTACACATATGACGTAATATCTAATATTACGTTACAATACATACATACAT
>NC_134813.1:41074880-41077380 GCF_046742065.1 Oratosquilla oratoria | reverse complement strand
ACACACACACACACACACACACACACACACACACACACACACACACACACACACACACACACAGTAGTAGCGTTAGCAGCTGCCACTACGGCTGTCCGGGTTCGAATCCAGCCCAGGGGTGAAATAATTTCAGTATCGCTGAGGTGCGAGTCGTTACTCCAACTATCGTGGGCGGGGCGTTGTGTGTGTTGTTGTTTGTGTGTGTGTGTGTGTGTGTGTGTGTGTGTGTGTGTGTGTGTGTGTGTGTGTGTGTGTGTGTGTGTGTGTGTGTGTGTGTGTGTGTGGTGTGTCTATGTGTGTGTGTATGTGTGTGTGCTTGTAAGGTTACAGCATTACCCATAGATCGGTCATATATGAACTCTCTTTTGAGAGGGAAATAGCTGTCGATCACGAGTCCAACATGTGATCCAAGACAATGGTGAATCTCTCTCACACACACATACACGCACATACACACACACACACACACACACACACACACACACACACACACACACACACACACAAACACAAACACACACACACACACACACACAGAAATCCTCCCAAACTCCATCCCTCCATCACCGTTCTTCAGCATCTCACTTCCCGTTACCACCACTCCCTAACTCCCCCACCCCTCCCCCTTTCACTCCCTAACCAAATCCGCGACTCTGTGCCCACAGACTACCTGTCAGAATGACAAGCCCCTAGTGGACACCCGCTCCTTTTAGGTACGCGAGAGAGTGTCTCCGCGTCCAGAAACAAGGAAACCTCGTAGACTCAAAACAAACACGAGCAGAGAGCAAGAGACAGAAACCAAAATAATCTTGAAGAATGACGACAGACACCTTACCGAAAGCAGTTCCTCTTGAGTGTACAGTCAGACACGAAGTCAAGACTCTCCTACCGTTATTTAACTAAGAGGAAATGCAGCTACCGTGATGAGGGAAGTTGCCTAGGCAGTATGCACACGTACATGTGCATATATATGTATATATACACGTGTTGTGGGTCGAAGTTCTTTAGTGCAAAAGCATAAAGAGGTGAGATTTGCATAACTAAATTCGGGCGAAATCAGAGTTGCATATTGCAAGAGCAGAGACGAGAAAGGTATATCATCCGAGCTGGCAAACTGTTTGATTAATGTGTGCCCATCGAGAAGGCGCTATCTCAAGACTCGAGGGCCATTCAAAGAGACACGAACAAATGTGAAAAAGGTACGAATAGGAAAGAAAAGAAATGAGGAACCTGAGAAATGAGCAGAGGAGAGGAGAGGAGGGGAGAGGAGAGGAGAGGAGAGGGGAGGGGTGAGGAGAGGAGAGGAGAGGAGAGGGGTGAGGAGATGAGAAGAGAGGAGAGGAGAGGAGAGGAGAGGAAAGGAAAGGAGAGGAGAGGATAGGGGAGGAGAGGAGAAGAGAGAAAAGGAGAGGAGAGGAGAGGAGGGGAGGGGGGAGGATAGGAGAGGAGAAGAGAGGAGAGGAGAGGAAAGGAAAGGAGAGGAGAGGAGAGGAGAGGAGAGGAGAGGAGAGGAAAAGAGAGGACAGAAGAGGAGAGGAGAGGAGAGAAGAGGAGATGGGTGAGGAGAGGAGAGGAGAAGAGAGGAAAAGAGAGGAGAGGAGGGAATGAAAGGCAGAAACCCCCTTTAAAAATTCTGACGAAGGAAAGAACAACCCTGAAGAAACGAGGATCTCAGATCCTGCTGAGATTAAAAAAAAAAAAAAAAAAAAAAAAAAAAAAAAAAATCGATGGAAAAATGCAACCCAAAGAAACGAACGGGAAACTTAGGAGAACACAATAATCTTTGTGGAGCGAATGATGTAACAGAGTCTTTGTAAGAAAACTGCTGAGAAGAAGACAAACAAAAACGCCCTGAGAGGAGATGTAAAGAAGCGAGCAAAAATGTGGCAGACAAGACACAAATAAATAGTTTTAATTTATTATTAATGATTTTTTTTTTTTTTTTTTTCTTTTGCATCCGACCTAGATATGGATCAAAAGGTTTCCTGTCGGCATGCTTTGCCTTTGTAATCCTTTGTAATATACTTTGTGCACTGTGACGCACAGACACCGGAATACTAGAGTGATTAAATGAACAAATAAATAAATAAATAAATAGATAAACGAATAAATAAATTGTGGCAGATAAGATACAAATAAATATCATTTGTGCACTTTGATGCACAGACACCGGAATACTAGAATGATGAAATGAACAAACAAATAAGGAAATAAATAAATAAACAAATAAATAAATAAATAAATAGACAAATAGATGAATAAACAAATAAATGATTAATGAAGATGCCTTTAGTGTTGTAGCAAATAAGAAACATATGAATGAATAAATAAATACACAAACACATACATGAATAAATAAACGAAGAGATAAATAAATAAATAGGTAATGAGGATCCCTTTAGTGTTGTAGCAAATAAGAAACAAATTATTGAATAAATAAGTAAATGAATAAACAAATAAAAAGATAAATAAGTTGATAAATACATAGATAGATAACGAA
>NC_134813.1:41052380-41054880 GCF_046742065.1 Oratosquilla oratoria | reverse complement strand
GGAACAGAAAAAGAAAGAGGGTGAACGCTCTTTCTTCTTCTTCTTCTTCTTCTTCTTCCTCTTCTTCTTCTTCTTCTTCTCCTTCTTCTTCTTCTTCTTCTTCTTCTTCTCCTTCTTCTTCTTCTTCTTCTTCTTCTCCTTCTTCTTCTTCTTCTTCTTCTTCTTCTTCTTCTTTTATTTTTTTCTTCTTCGAGACCAGAAGTCGAAGTGGTACATGGAAACTTGCACAGCCAAAAATCCACAAAACTACTCCACTCACCCAATAGGTCTGAAGATCCTCAAATTTGACTCACCCGTGACCCTGAGTGTTTATCCTGGTATTCTTCATTTTATTCACCTCACATGACTCATAACTATTTCCTCACACTCATACAGGAATTCCAATATCCAAAGATCCCTCACTACCAAGCGTCACCTAACCAAGTGCTTTACTAAGCATGGGGATATGCAATACCAAGTATCGAGGGTCTATAGCAGCGTTTCTCAAGCAGGGTTCCCCGGAACCCTAAGCTTCCGCAAAAGGTCCCTAAGGGTTCCGCGAGAACAAGTGAGATAAGCTAATGCATTTTTTATTTTTTATCTAACTTCATATACGTAATATAATTAAACATACACGACATATTCTTGGTTATTGTGATAATGTAATATAGACATCACCCTATCTAACCTATTGTTACGATGAAAATAAAATAAGAAAGATATGGTATACGTGTTTTTTTTTTCTTTTCTTTTTTGCGCGCGCAGGGGTTCCTTGAGACATGCAAATTATTTCAAATGTTACGCAAGGGTAAAAAGGTTGAGAAACGCAGGTCTATAGAATCGGATGTTGACATCTTCATAATGTAAACATCAAGACCTTTCATTTGTGATTCGGGCGTGAGCGTCATCCGGCACGCCAAGACTTCATGTGAGATCCTTGTGGTACAAATGTATAATAGACAAAGTAATCCCCATAGGGCTTTGATTAACCCTCCTAACATGTGGGCCTACACGATTACAAGTGCTTACCCATCACCCACCCCCACTTCGGGTTCTTTCTGGTTAGAGAACTAACAAGGGCTTTGGCACCCAAAGTCAGGAAGGCCTTTGGAAGGCGAGGGAAAGAAAGAAAAATCAAGAAAGAGGCGGGACCTTTGTGGTCAAAGAACAAAGGCAAGGGGACCCGAAGTCTTTAATAAAGGTTCCAGAAGCAAGAAGAATCTTTGTGACCAAAGAATTCGGGTAGCGTAACCCCGACGTCTTTCAGAAAAAAAAAAAAAGTCTAAAGGGCTCTTGAGGAGGAGAACGTAAAGTCCTTTAGGAAAGAGGGATAATGAGGCAAAATAACTTACCACAGAGTCTTCGAGAACTTCGGGATTCATCCAAGCGAAGTCCTTCTTCAGCCGAAGTAGAGACTCTTCACTCTATATCATTAATAAATAAATAAAAAATCAATATGTCTGTTTTTGGCAAAATGATCTAGCCGGTGACGGTGAATTGGTAACAGTCTACGAGAACTGTTTGGCTGAGAGTGGTGACGTCACCGCAATGGGGACAACTGATTGGCCGAGAGTGGTGACGTCACGGCAACGGAGACGACTGATTGGCCGAGAACGTTGACGTCACGGCAACGTAGACGATTCATTGGCCGTGAGCGAAGGGCAGGGCGGGAAGCGCCCGCCAGCGAAGCGAGCAATGCCGCAGGCCAAGCCCCCATGGCAAAGCCGGCGCTTGTAGTCAATAAATTTCTCTTTGGAAACATTTCCCAAAAACCAGGAAAAAATTGACGCTTTCTGTGATTCCTTTACTTCCCCCACTTTCTTCGTCTTTCCTTTCGCAAAAAGCTTTTGATGTAATTGCAGACATTGCTGGACACTTGGAGACTCAAAATTCACCCCCCACAGAAGAAAGAGTTCGAGATATAATTTCAAAAAATTAAAGAAAATTATGTGAAAAAGTGAAGGAAACCGAGATGAAGTTGATGGATATCGTGAGCTCGGTCCGAGTAGCGAGTGCCAACCCCTCGGGGCTGCATCTCCAGATTATGACGAGAGTGTTGAAGACGGAGGGAAATGTTTCTCTTCGACATTGCTCTTGCAGTTATCATTTCCTCTCTTTCCTCTCTTCTCTCTCTTTTCTCCCCCCCCCTTTTTTTCCTCTTTTCTTTTTCCACACTTTCCCTATCTAACCTCTTTTTCTTTCTCATTTGTTTTCTCTCATTCTTATTTCTTCACTTACTCTCTTCTCTCTCTCTTTTCTCTTCTCCCTTCTTTTCGTTTTTTTATTCTTTTCCTTGCTTTTTCCTCGCATTCACTCTTTTTCTTTCGTTTGTTTTCTTTCTTATTCCCTCACTTACTAGATTTATACATTTTATCTATTTATTCTATTCATTCTACTATTTCATTTTCTCATTTCTACTACCAGTTTCTTGTGACTCCAACACCCACCACTCTCCACCCACTCACTCCCCCCACCCTATCACCCCCAGAACCCCACCACCACCCCCACCCAACCTTCGAGC
>NC_134813.1:41042380-41047380 GCF_046742065.1 Oratosquilla oratoria | reverse complement strand
CACAAACGGACTACGATAACACAATATCCTAATACGCAAAGGTTCTCCTTAATGTATCTAGATACCTAGAGAGGCCCTGACGTAATCTAGAATGTTTGGGGCACAGTCTAGGAAAGTTTTGAGCTCGGAAGAAGAATGTGGGAGTGGCTTGTCTGTAAGATTCTACCAAACGAAAGGAATTGTTATTCACCTTTTCTTCTTGTTGAAAGTTGTCAACCCTTTACGCATCTTCAAACATAGTAACTTAGAAAATATTGTACTTAGATTTCATGATATTTATTTTGCGGTAATTTCAAGAATCCTGGTAACCCACGCCAGCGCTTCTATATTTTGGTCTCCTTCCTTAGCTTGAACAAAACAGTGACACACAATATAGACTTTGTTATATAGTTATCTAATTGCATTTAATTAATTGTCAGAGATGGACGCGTTCCAAGGTGCGTTCCTCGGGGCCTGAACTGACACATATATAGTCAGGACACCGAGGAACGCACCTAGGAACACACCGAGGAAAATGCCCAGCTCTGTTAATTGTGATGTGTAGGAAACGATCTACGCTCGTGGGGATTCCGCGTGTTTTCATTGGTATGTGTGTATGTATGTATGTATGTATGTATGTATGTATGTATGTATGTATGTATGTATGTATGTATGTATGTACGTATGTATGTACGTATGTACGTATGTACGTACGTACGTACGTACGTATGTATGTATGTATGTATGTATGTATGTATGTATGTATGTATGTATGTATGTATGTATGTATGTATGTATGTATGTATGTATGTATGTATGTATGTATGTATGTATGTATGTATGTATGTTGTATGTATATATATATGTATGTATGTATGTATGTATTTATGTATATATAAATAAGTAAACAAAGAAATAAGTAGATAAATTAATAAAAAGATAAAAACAAATATATAAATAGATAGAAAAATAAACAAAATAAATAGATGAATAAATAAATAAATGGATAAATGGATAACCCACAGTACAGGAATTTGTCTGAAGGGGACTGAATTCATCTCGATTGACTTCTCTTTCTTCTGACCTGCTGACGACCTTTGCGGTTGACACAAAGATTTTATTCAGCCGAAGGGTACCCCCCACACCCCTCCCACCACCATCACCCCTCTGACATAAACCTAGAACCCGCGGTTCTCAACCTTTGTTTTTGGCCATTATGCCCCCACCTAATCACCTTTAAAATCCTCGTGTCCCCCCACCCATGTGATGATATACTCTTCTCATTCGAAAAAATAAACACCCCTTCTGTTGATAAAGCATAAAATCTTGGTTTAAAACCACTTCAGAAGAACAAGGCATCAGTGGGAAATAGTAGCCAAAATAAATTTATAAAAAAAAAAATTAAAAAAAATTACCCAGACTTCCTAAGTTGCCCTCAATTGCCCCCCCCCCATCTTAAAAATCATATTGCCCACCTGAAAAACCGAATTGCCCACCTGTGAGGCAACTCCCCCCCCCCCACCCATCCCAAACAAAGTTGAGAAACGTTGAGTCCCAGAAGCAATCA
Source organism: Oratosquilla oratoria (assembly GCF_046742065.1). Classification (NCBI taxonomy): domain Eukaryota; kingdom Metazoa; phylum Arthropoda; class Malacostraca; order Stomatopoda; family Squillidae; genus Oratosquilla; species Oratosquilla oratoria. Next base: position 41,045,834 of record NC_134813.1, on the reverse strand, counting down.
CTCCCACCCTCAGTTCGGAGGTTGACCTAATTCCTCGAAGTAAGATATGTCACTTCGGTATTTCCGCCCCCTCCTGCTTACGCTTACCGGGGCGGTGGCACCTTACACCCGTCTCCCAAGTGACACTCTTGGCGCCAGAGGGAATTATGCTTGGGGGGGGGGGCACACAGTAGCCAGCCAACCACCGATGTCGCCACAGGGAAGAATGGCGACAAAGGAATGGGGAGGGAGGAGGTAAGGAAAGGAGGGAAGGGAAGGGAAGGGGGGGTGAAGGAATGAGGTGAAAGAAGAGGGAGGTAGTGAAGGGGAGGAGGAGGAGAAGAGATGCAGGGAGGGGGTGGTGGGGAGGGAAAGAGGAAGAAGAGAAGGAGGCCAAGGAATGAAAGAAAGAGGAGGAAGTGAAGGAAAGGGGGAGGAGGTGAAGGAAGGGGGAGGGAGAAGAAGGGAAGCTGGAGGGAGTGAAAGGAGGGGGGAGGCTGTGAAGGGAACAGAAAGGAGATGAAGGGAGGAGGAGGAGGGGGAGGAGGAGGAGGAGGAGAAGGAAAAGGAAGGAGATGGAGGAGGGGAAGGGGAAGGGAGGGGAGGGGAGGGGAGGGGAGGGGAGGGGAGGGGAGGCGAGGAGAGGGGAGGAAAGGTAATTCAAGTAAAGGTAGAGAAAGCAATCCAATGGAGTGTTTATCTGTTACTTATTTCTCCAAATATTCGTTTACATACTTGCATATTCATCCGCTTGTCTTGCAATTATTTCATATTCAACTTGTAATAATATTTATCTGTTCATTCAGTTATCGGCTTCCAATATTTATTTATTTTTTCATTTATCTGTTTACTAATGTATCTATATGTTAAAATATTTATGTAGTTACCTGTTCTGCAGCCAGATCGATATGACCTAAAAGTGACCTACCAGCGCGCTTTTCCTTTGCAAAAAAATAGGTCAATGATTTAACTGAGAGAAACTGGGAGATTAATAGATCAATGATTTAACTGAAAGAAACAGTTGAAAGGAAGGAGAGAAAGAAGAAAGGAGAAAGAGTTAGAGGGAGAGAGGGCAGAAGAGAGCAATCGAGGGAGGGAGGGAAGAAGTAAAGGAAAGGGAGGGGAGGAAGGGAGGGGAGGAAGGGAGGGGAGGAAGGGAGGGGAGGAAGGGAGGGGAGGAAGGGAGGGGTGGAAAAGGAAGAAGGAAGGGAAGGCGAGGTGAAGGGAGGAATCGAGGTAAGTAGAGGTGAAGGGAGGGAGGCGGAATGAAGAGATGATGAAATAGAGGAGGAGGAGGAAGAGATAAAGGAAGGGAGAGAAAAAAGAAAGGAGAGTCTAGAAAATAAAATATATATAATAGAGGACGAATGAAAAAGAGGAATCTTAAGTAGAGAAGAACACAAAAGTTGTACATGTCATGAAATCAGATCATGTGAAAAAGTGTCCTGTTATATATATATACGATATACAGACAAGGAATAGGAAAGAAAATGGCTAAACATTGAGAGAAGTACAAGATATAAAGGCCACAGTTAGGTAAGACATGATGATTAATGATAATAATAATGACAGTAATTGATAATAAGTCTCATGTCATATACAAATATAAATGCACAAAAGGGGACTGCGAAGCCCTTCCTTCCTCGTACATAGGCATGACGACTATGAAGCTGGAATCCAGACTGGTTGGACACAAATACCACATTACACGAGAAGAACTAGAACAGAGCACGAAAATCTTGGAAACCTGCATGGACCCGAGAAAGTTAAAGATAATCGAGGCCCTTTATATCAAGGATAAAAACCCCAACATGAACATACAGGCAATTGATTTATTAGCACTACCCAGTATGAGAACACAGGGTAGGCCAGAAGCATGAGGAGATAATGTATGCATATTTTTCTTACTATCATGTGATCTCCCCTAGTCTAATAATTTCGCGTGGTCAAATGTCGCACTTTGATGACATTTGACACACTCCCTGAAGAAGGCCCAGTTGAGCCGAAATCCGGATCGGAGAATATGTCCACCTACGCACGAGTTCTACAGAGTGTAGACCCTGCTACACGGCGATTAATGAGATCTTTAGAAAGTATCTCCGAGAAAATTATTATTGCAGAAAACAGCATCACCTTCAACAAAATTTGTGTATTAGAAGACTTACTGCCTGTATATACTTTAAATAATTATGATATTAATAATAATGATATTAATAATGATGGTATTAATGATGATGATGATATCAATGATGATGATGATGATATATAAAATATACAAAGGAAGAAATAAACGTAAACACACACGTACACACACACACACACACACACACACACACACAAACACACACACACACATAAGCACACACACACACACACACATGCACTACCAACCGACTCGGTGGAGCGGTTGGTAGAGTCTCCGACTGTCACTACAGCGGTCCGGATTCGAATCCTACCCAGGGCTGAAATAATTTCAGTATCGCTGCGCTTCGAGTCGTTAATCCAACTCTCGTGGGCGGGGAGTTGGGGCTGTGTGTGCGTGTAAGGTCACAGCATTACCCATAGATCGATCATACGAGCTCTGAGCTCTCTTGCGGGAGGGAAATAGCTGTCGATCACGAGTCCAACCCGTGATCCAAAGACCATGGTGAATACACACGTACATACACACACGTACACAGACACACACATACACACACACACGCACACACACGCACACACACACAATTTCACTAAACAGTTGGTATTGCCATATTTGGAAGGTAAAAGTTTCCCATAAAGTAAAAAAATGTTCCCGAAAAGTTTCGTCTGCTAAAACTTGTTTCCCCAAGTCAAATTGTTTCAAGTTTCTGATAAGCACTAAAAGTACTGCTCGTAATTACTTTTAACACACTTTTAACCACCGAAAGTCGTCTGGAAAGTGTCTCAAAGTTAGAATAGGTTAGATGGCATACCAGTAGATGTCCATATTTTGACGCCGACCAAGGCGATATTCAGTATTTATTTTCACTCAACTTAAACGTTATTGAAATTAATTTCATCAACAAAGAGAAAAAATTAATTCCTCTAAAGAAAGTAATCACGATGAATAAAAACATACCACTAACAACAATAAAAAACAAACATATGAATAAGTGAATAAACTATCTAACAAGTAAAACAATCAAGAATATCCATATACTCACAACAAAACAATAATAATAGTAATAATAATAGTAATAATAACAATAATAATGATAATAGTAATAATGATCATAATGCTCATAATAATAACAATAATAATGTATATAATAGAAATAATAATAATGATAATAATAATTATAATAATGGTAATAATAATAACAATATTAACAATAACAATAATAATAATAATAATAATAATAATAATAATAATAATAATAATAATAATAATAATAATAATGATAATGATAATGATAATAATAAATAATAATAATAATAATAATGATAATAATGA
>NC_134813.1:41019880-41032380 GCF_046742065.1 Oratosquilla oratoria | reverse complement strand
CTGAAGCAACTTGATTCCTTTGCTGTCATCAGTGGACAGGGGAAGGCAAATGGCGTGTTGTTCCTTTGGTTCTTGTCTTTGAAAACAAATATTACTTGTAAAGGTTTGCAATAAGGAGATTACACTTAAATCCTGACATACGTAACAATATGTATACATATACATATATATATATATACAGTATATATATATATATATATATATATATATATATATATATACATATACAGATGTATACATACTGTACATATCCATACAAATTCACAAATATACACATATATGCAAACAAATGTATATACATACATTTTTACGTAACACACACAGAACATACCACACGTTTCGCAGCTAAAGTTGAATTCGCATGGACTCAGTTCGGGTAAATCGCCTTTAGAGTCTCACCGTAGTTGAAACCAAGCAATTTCGTTTATCGGGCATTGACCAGGAAATCTAGGTTTCCCATTGATATCAGAGACCATCATCCTTACCATCATTACCATCATTACCAGCATTACCATTACCATCATGTTCTTTAAAAATATTCATCCAACATTATCTGGGAATTAGCTGTTCTTATCATCATTCACTGGTGAGTAAGAGGTAGTGCACGTTTTATTTTATTTATTTTCTTATCTGTAATTAAATAGCCTTGGTTGTCTACCTTCCTTATGAGGGGAAGTACTTGATATGCTGGTATAGATAGATTTATATATCTATTAAATATCCTCTATCTAACTATTTATCTAATCTAGTACCTGACTAGTCATTTGTCCCTTCCGCAGCCGTGATTATGATTTCATAGTAAACTTCTCCTAGACTCTAGAATTTAGAACAACTCAGTACCCATCCTCTTCTCTCCACACAAGGAAATGTATCTATCTCCCTGTGTCATATGAATAAAGTGTATATAGTTCTCAGTGTAACAAAAAGGGGAAAGGGTCTCCATGTAAATGAAGCAGTGGATGTGCTCTGTCTCGCTGCATTCCGTTTGACCCGAGCAGAAGAGTGTGTGTATGTGTGTGTATGTATGTATGTATGTATGTATGTATGTATATATGTATGTATGTATGTATGTATGTACGTATGTATGTATGTATATATGTATGTATGTATGTATGTATGTATGTATGTATGTATGTATGTATGTATGTATGTATGTATGTATATATGTATGTATGTATGTATGTATGTATGTACGTATGTATGTATGTATATATGTATGTATGTATGTATGTATGTATGTGTATATGTATGTATGTATGTATGTATTTGTATATATGTATGTATATACGCATGTATGTATATATATATATATATATATATATATATATATATATATATATATATAGTGTGTGTGTGTGTGTGTGTGTGTGTGTGTGTGTGTGTGTGTGTGTGTGTGTGTGTGTGTGTGTGTGTGTGTGTGTATGTGTGTGTGTGTGTGTGTGTGTGTGTGTGTGTGTGTGTGTGTATACACACATATATACTGTATATATATATTATATATGTAAATATGTATGTATGTATCTTGTGGTGTGCGCTAAAAACATAATCAAGCTCTATTAAATTTACAGAGGGTAGTGGTGCAAGACACGCCCAGTGGCGACTGTTGCATAACACCAACATGCAACAAACCTACAACCTTCTCAAATATTTCATGACAGTCAATACATTATATATCCCCTTCAGTGCTGAATAAAGCGGCCAGGTATTTGGGAACTTAGAGTGACGCCCCTATGGACCCGAGGCACCCAGTATTATTTTATGCCTGAAGAATCGTCTCCGCTCCTACTGTCTGTTACTTTCCTTGAATCTTTCTTTTACGACCTCTGTAACTCTGATCCTTCGGCGTGATAGTCTCCAAAGGATAAAAGCTCTGTTTTTGATGACTGTGTCCATTTTGGTTTGATTTGCAATAGCGACCATGCAAAGGTTTCTGTGTTGTTACAATAACCAATAGTCTATCAATGCAATTGCCCTTATAGATTTCCTGGATTGATTCAATCATGATTACCATTATCCTTGCCGAAAACATCATCATTTCACTTTAACACTTCGAATAGGAGATGGTTGTCCTCACAAGCTGAATACGATCCTTGGGAGTCAGTCAAACTCGAAAAAGAAATGAAGAAAAACATACAACCAAGTTTCCAAAGTACCAAGCGAGATGCAAAGGTGTTTTTTTTTTCTGCGGGGAACTAAAATATTTGTAATGTTTTAGTCTATGATGTATCATGCAGAAGAAGCAATACACGCTACGTTCGGTTGCAATCTATTTAAGTCATCGGTTATTTGCTCAGTAATTTTAGAGAAAGAAATGTACCATAGCGACATTACGAAGTGTCAAATTGTTACTTTGGGCAAATTCATCTCACTCTCGAGTGGAAAAAGGCAAAACTGAAGTAGAAATTAGGCAATTTTGAAAAGAAGTAATGAAAATGTCTGAGGTGGACAGAAAGTATTTACCAGTTAATAGTAGATACATGTACACGTGCACACACACACGCACACACACACAGACGCGCGCGCGCACACACACACACACACAGACACACACACACACACACACACACACACACACACACACACACACACACACACACACACACACACACACACACACAGACACACACACACACACACACACACACACAGACATACACACACACACACACACACACACACACACACACACACACACACACACACACACACACACACACACACACACATACATGTACATATGTATACTGTAAGATCAACCCGATTAGAATTATTAAAGGGCCTTTTAATATATCATGTATGTGTACATATTCTGTACATACCTGCATGTGTACGTGTATACTTACATGGACCCTATTACTGCATGCGACAATCACCACACAATGTATCTGACAAGCTTACGAAAGCAGGCCTACCGATACTGATAAGTCTACAATATTCTTTCAGAAAACTTCGTCTGCTGTGTCATAATGCATCCTTAAGTTATGACCTTTTTTGGGGGGGTTGGGACTCAACACAATATAGCCAAACAGGTGTGATGCGCGAGTGATCGAGCAAATGAAGTTGACACTTTGTCCGCGCAATGACACTTTACTTATTTATTTGTTTGTCTATTTGTTTGTTTGTCTGTCTGTTTGTTCATTGTCAGGTCATCTCAGCACATTCATCCCTTCCTTAGGATGACGTTCTTTTATGTTTCTCTTCTGGTTAATACCAAGTTATTTTAATCGATTTAGGGTAAGATCTTGTATCAAACCACACCAGGCAATTAGATGAACTACATTCCCTCCCCACCTCTTCCTCTTTTTATATATTTTTATTTTCCCAAGGACAAGCATTTTTATTCGTTTCTCGGGACAACGCCTCATTAAGACTAACTAAATCACTTTAGAGTTACAGTGGCGCACTTTAAGACCTTTGTTCCATGTCGTCATGTGATTTCAATCAAGTTAGACCAATACGTGTCAACTGTGTTAGACCTCTTTAGAGCATCCTCCTTCTCTAAGAGAATTCTATTCTACAAAGGTTTTTGTCTAAATAAATCCAAACTATTTTTATTTAGCTTAGGATAAGATTCCGAGGTATCAAAGTCGTATATACGTTCAATAAATATTGAATGCGAGAAACCTTTTGTGACGAGTGAGGAGACCAGCTCGACATCTTTTTGTGCTTCAGACCATCGAGTCAACAGAACGTGAGATACTTAATGGCGCCTTGCTGGCCTGCTAACCTTTACCAAGGAGCATATTTGGTATTCGCAATGGATCTGAATGAATGCGTGGAGGAAGGGAATTGTCCATTCATAAGATTTTTTTTTTTTTTTTTTTTTTTTTTTTTTTTGCTGAAGGTGATTTCAAAAACACACAGGTCACATGAACGTCACCCAGATGATTGGTAAAGGAGTGAAGGAATAAAATCATCTGGCGGCAGCTTAAAGAGATACATTTAGACACAGTTTTCGATCGAGTTAGTTGAGGCAACTCTTAACCTTCTGGTCTGGACAACATCCTTGCCAGTTTATCCATAAACTTAGAATCGCTGGCGAACTAGTCTACAACAACAACAAAATTAACAACAACAACAACAACTTTCTAGTGGCAAATTTCTTTTACTTTCATAGTTAGAAAGTATATAGAATAGCTTAAAATAAAATTCAAGTAGAATAGATTACAATAGTAAATCCTACCGACAGGAGAACTCTCAATTCATAACGATGTTTGACGAAGAAAAAGGAATCAATAAGATAAAACAAAAACAAAAATCAGCTAGAACAAAAAATAAATAAACAAACAAATAAATAGATAAACAAACAAGATCGATATATAAATGAGATATATAAATGAGCAAGATAAATCAAATGAATAGATAAATAAACAAATAAATAACATGGAGAAATAGAACAAATGCAACAAATAACAAGTAGACGCACAATCAGCCAAGTAGACAATGAAATAAAGCTACTATTATGAATTATCTTACATTGCTGAGATTGTTGCTGTTCTGGACTGTAGTTTACCAGCGTTTCTATCCTTGTGGACAATCTCGTACCTTTATCATGCACACTAACATTTGTGCTAAGCTCTAGAAATTCTAATTGACGCAAGATGATTCTATCCACATGAGAGTGTGGAACGGGGAACTCCGATAACCAAAACTAGAGATAAAATTATATTATGTTATATTATATTATATTATATTATATTATATTATATTATATTATATTATATTATATTATATATATATATATATATGTATATATATGTACATATGTATATGTATATATGTATATGCATATATGTATATATGTATATATGTATATGCATATGCATATATATATATATATATATATATATATATATATATGATATATGTATATATATACATATGATATATATACATATAGTATATATATATATGTATATATAGTTATATATATATATATATATGTGTGTGTGTGTGTGTGTGTGTGTGTGTGTGTGTGTGTGTGTGTGTGTGTGTGTGTCTGTGTGTGTGTGTGTGTGTGTGTGTGTGTGTGTGTGTGTGTGTGTGTGTGTGTGTGTGTGTGTGTGTGTGTGTGTGTGTGTGTGTGTATGTGTGTGTGTGTGTGTACATCCTATATGAATTATCATTCTAATAGATAAATCCCATCTTCTCTTGGTTTGACTCGTTCAGCTGAACAAAAGCGTCTGTCGTTAGCCAGAATAAAATCTACACATTACAAACAAATGCTTAGATCAACACTTAAGCCGATCCTAGAAGTACTAGCAAAACTAGTTAAGTCAGCAATAGCCTTCAACAAGACTTGTGTTAGCAAAAATCATCAAAATCGTTTTCAACCATGAGAAAAATTTGAAGTCGCCTAGGAACACACGTTAGTCTATTGTTTAAGTATTACCAAACCTAGAAAAGGCAGCATTAGCCTTCAACAAGACTTGAATTAACAAAAATCATCAAAATCGCTTCCACCCATGAGAAAAATTCGTAGTCGCCCAGGAACACATGTAAGCCGATCCTAGAAGTATCAACAAACCTAGAAAAGGCAGCATTAGCCTTCAACAAGACTTGAATTAACAAAAATCATCAAAATCGCTTCCACCCATGAGAAAAATTCGTAGTCGCCCAGGAACACATGTAAGCCGATCCTAGAAGTATCAACAAACCTAGAAAAGGCAGCAAAAGCCCTTAACAAGACTTGTGTCGACAAAAACGAGGAAAGTTCGGAGTCGACTACAAACACATGTGAGGGGCAGACCTCTGCAGAACAATTCATCTCTGCTTCCGAGAAGAATCCTCGACTTCTTGAAATCGTCGCATGGGAGAGGAGGAACAAGAAGGGAGGCTTGGGGGGAGGATTGGGAGCGGGGGGTGGGAGTGATGAGAAGCCAGAAGAGGAGAAAGGATGGGAGGAAAATAGGACTGGGGGGAAAGGAAAGAGGGAAAAAATGATGGAGGGGAGAAGGGAGGCAAAGGAGAGGAGGAACAAGAAGGGAGGCTTGAGGGGGAGGATTGGGAGCGGGGGGGTGAGTGATGAGAAGCCAGAAGAGGAGAAAGGGTGAAAGGAAAATAGGACTGGGGGAAAGGAAAGAGGGAAAAGGGAGGGAGGGGAGAAGGGAGGCAAGGGAGAGGAGAGAAAGGGAAGATAGGAAGAAGGGGAGAAGACGGAAAGAAAGAAAGAAGGGTAGGAGGTGAATGTATTGGTAATTGTGGAGAGAGGGGGGAAGGAAAAGATGGAGGAAGGGAAGAAGAGAGAGAGATAGAGAAGAAAGAAGAGAGTGGGGGAAGAGGTGAATGGGGTGATGATCAAGGAGAGAGTGAGGAAGAGAGGGAGGAAGAGAGGGAGGGTGAGGGTTGAAGGGAAAGGAGGAAGTAGAAGTAGACAAACCCGAAAGACAGACAGAGGGTTGGGTAGGAGATAAGCGCCTCTTGGTGTAAACTTATCCCTAATATGTTCAGCTCCCCGTAGATTTTTCTAAAGCTTGACTGAAGTTTTATTCCCTTGAAAGGATTTTACTCTGTCTAAGCGTCACACTGTTTTAATCGCTTTAGAGGAACTCCTGGGAAGTGAAAGGTTAAAGATATTTTTCTCTATTATTATCATTATTTACTATTTTTTGTGTCTTTTTCTCGAGAGAGGTGAATGCTAGGGTTGTGGGTCAGGGATTGGAGATGGTTAAGAAAATGGAGAAAAGTGGGAGGTGAGCCAGCTGTTGTTTGCGGACGACACTGCGCTTGTGGCAGGGTCAGAGGAGGGATTGAGGAAGCTGGTGGCAGAGTTTGGGAGAGTATGTGATAGAAGAAAGCTAAAGATAAATGTGGGTAAAAGTAAGGTGATGAGATGTACAAGGGGTGAAAGTGGCAGTAGACTGGAAGTGAACATTAAGGGAGAGCGACTGGAGGAAGTGGATAGTTTTAGATACTTGGGTGCAAGTGTAGCAGGAAAAGGTGGAGTGAAGGTGGAGGTAGAATGTAGATTGAGAGAAGCGAGTAAATGCCATGGTGGTTTAAAGAGTGTAATGAGGAATAGACATTTGGGAATGGATGCGAAGAGGAGACTGTATGAAGGAGTGATTGTGCCAACAGCACTGCATGGGGCAGAAACGTGGAACATAAGAGAAGAAGAGAGAAGGAGTTTGAATGTGTTTGAGATGAGGTGTCTGAGAAGTATGGTGGGGGTTACTAGGCTGGATAGAGTGAGAAATGAGGAGGTGAGGAGGAGAACAGGGGTGAAAAAGGATTTGGGAGATAGGGTTGATGAAAGAATATTAGGATGGTTTGGACACATGGAAAGAATGAGTGAAGAAAGGCTAGTAAAAGAGGTATGGAAGGCAGATGTGGAGGGAGTGAATATGAGGGGACGTCCTAGGATGAGGTGGATGGATGGGGTGAAGGGGGCTTTGGGGAAGAGGGGAATGTCTGTTGAGGAAGGAAGGGAGAGGACGGAAGACAGAGGTGAGTGGAGAATGGTTGTATATGGATGATGTTGTGACTGCATGAGGAGGAATGGGCGGGGAGGTGGGGGGTGGGGTAGTATGTGTGAGTAAATTTTGACGCAGCCCGAAGGGATTTCTCCCCGTCCTCGCCTTATATGCAAAGGGAGACGGAGAGGGGGGGTCGCCGATTAAATGAAGCGGCCTTGCTGTGGATGTACTGTGTCTTGCGACACTGCTTCTGACCTAGGGCGGTGGGCAGGGTACAGGGATGACCCGTCATCCAGGAGGTGCTCAGATGAGAGGAAGGGTGGAAGGGGTGTGGAGTGTATTTAGGGATGAAATGGGTGGGAGTGTTTTTATGCCTTTCCCTTTTTGGCTACCTCCCTTGGAAGGGGGAAAAAGCCTTGGTATATGTATGTATGTATGTATGTCTTTTTCTCTAACCACGCTTCCACCTGTAAACACATCCCACCCTTGTAAAAAAAAAAAAAAAAAAAAAAAAATCCCTCGAAATTCTTTCATCGCAAGAACCCCTTCGGAGACCACGGACCCCTGCTGAGGAACCACTTGAGGAACCTCTGACCTCAAGAGTCTCGAGTTCGATATAAATTCACGAACTCGCAGAGTTCTTGAAGACGCGTCGCCTGCCTCTCAATACGGCGACGTAAACGTTCCGCCAGACGTCATAGAGGAAACGTTATGTGATTTTGATCTTTTACGAGAAAGACACCATCTTGAACGATGTCCTCAGCGGTCGAGACCCCATTTTCCTGAAGACAGACCCTTTACCTGAATAAAATAATTTAGTAATAGCCTCCCCCACTCCCACCTAAAAATAAATAAATAAATAAATAAAAAAATAGAAAAAAATAAGACGACACCGTCCTGAAGGAATCATGGGAGAAGGAGAGCAGAGAGGAGGAAGGGAGGAGAGGAGGAAGAGAGGAGAGGAGGAAGGGAGGAAAAGGAGAAGAAAGAATAACAGATGAAGTGTTCAAGAGGCCAGATTTTATTTTTCTTATTTATTATTTTTATCTTTTCTTTTTTCCCTTTTTTTTTTTTTTTTTTTTTCTTACTAACCCAGTAACCTCGAGGACCTAAACGTGATCATCAGAATTATGATCATAATAAAATAAATAGATAAATAAATAAATAAATAAATAAATAAATAAATAAATAAATAAATAAATAAATAAATAAATAAATAAATAAATAAATAAATAAATAAATAAATAAATTAATTAATTAATTAATTAATTAATTAATTAATTAATTAATAAATAAATAAATAAATAAATAAATAAATAAATAAATAAATGAATAAATGAATTAATAAATAGAAATGAGGAAATAGATAAATAGATGAAGAGACAAACAAACAAATAGATAAACTATTGAAATAAGTGAATGATAAGTAAACAAATGGGTAACGAAACGAATAAAAAATTATTAGATAAACAAAACAATAAACAGACATGTAAATAAATAAACATAAAGATAAATGATTAAATATAGATAAACGATAAATTGATGAATAAAACAAGAATGAAATAAACACACAAACAAATAGACATCAAACATAAATAAACGATAAATAGATAAATGAACAAGAATAAAAACAAACACACAAATAAATAGGCAAAGAAAGAAATAAACGTATAAATGATCAGGATACAAAAAACGTGAAATGTGAAGTGACGCTAAGAAAATGATTATGACTTGTCAACAACTTATTTGAGAATTCAATTCTGCCAAGCACCAGATAATTCTCTTCAGCTCAGAACAGCAATACATGTATGCTCCTGGTCGTGGGTTCGAGTCCCGCACTCCTCTCCAGTGTGTTGCCTGCCCCAACACTACCTAAATCACTTAGGGGCCAAGGTGACGACTTCTAGCACAGCTAAGCGTCTCCTGGCATACGCTCTTTGCCTTTTTATAAGACCTATTTTACGGTGAGATTAACTAGATAAACTAGAGATAAACTAGTTTAGGTTAGATTAACCCGCAAGGCAGATAGTGAGAAAGGCTTCCCCTCATTCTAGAAAACAAAGACGCTATGCAAGACTTAACAGAAAAAAATAATCTTGTTTGATGTAGATAAGAGTTTACCTAGGATTAATACAATCACCTGACGACATCCAGTGACGTCATCCAGAGGAGGTTAACCCGGACAGGTTTGAAATCCTTTCGAGAAAATTGGGGTTTTGTTCTAATGAATAAAGTTGTCGGAGGCAGCCAAGGAGAACGGGTTACGCCAAGACGGTTTCAAGCCGAGTGATGAAAAAAAATTACAAGAAGAAGGCAAAGGTACATGACTGACACTCGCTAACCATCCATTCCTTTCTCTCTCTCTCTCTCTCTCTCTCTCTCTATCTCTCTCTCTCTCTCTCTCTGTATGTGTGTGTGTGTGTGTGTGTGTGTGTGTGTGTGTGTGTGTGTGTGTGTGTGTGTGTGTGTGTGTGTGTGTGTGTGTGTGTGTGTGTGTGTGTGTGTGTGTATGTGTGTATTCACTTGGTCTTTCACTTGGTCTTTGGATCACGTGTTGGACTCGTGATCGACAGCTATTTCCCTCCTGGAAGAGAGCTCAGAGCTCGTAGGTCCGATCTATGGGTAATGCTATGACCTTACACACACACACACACACACAACTCCCCACCCACGAGAGTCAGAGTAACGACCCGAAGCGCAGCGGTACCGAAATAATTTCGGCCCTGGGCAGGATTCGAACCAAGAACTACGGGCCACTATGGTAGCAGTTCAGCGCTCTACCAACTGCGCCACCGAGTAAAGTAAGTGTGTGTGTGTGTGTGTGTGTGTGTGTGTGTGTGTGTGTGTGTGTGTGTGTGTGTGTGTGTGTGTGTGTGTGTGTGTGTGTGTGTGTGTGTGTGTGTGTGTTTGTGAGTAAATTTTCGGCCTCCATACAGTATAACCCTCCATATAACTAACTCTTATCGTTTGCTAATGTGACATATGTGATGAACAACTCTGTATCTAAAATTAACAAGCTACCACCAGGAGACGCCTAACTGCGACCCAAACCGCCAGTCTTCCTCGAACATCGAGGGGAAAGAAAACTATTAATAAACATTAACGGTGTCCTTTCAGACCATTTTGTCAACTTGCCCAGACCTTCTTGAAAATGCAATGAGCTTCAGGGGTCGTTCGCTTTTTTTCATAATTCTTTGCAATGTACAAATCTGGGTCGTAGTCTATGCCATAGGAAATTCCCGTCTCTGTGAGACTGACAATGGCAGAAGTGGTGGTGGTGGTGGTGATTGTGGTGGTGATTGTGGCGGTGGTTGTGGTGGTGGTGGTGATTGTGGTGGTGGTGATTGTGGTGGTGGTGATTGTGGTGGTGGTGATTGTGGTGGTGGTGATTGTGGTGGTGGTGGTGGTGATTGTGGTGGTGGTGATTGTGGTGGTGGTGGTGGTGATTGTGGTGGTGGTGGTGATTGTGGTGGTGGTGGTGATTGTGGTGGTGGTGGTGATTGTGGTGGTGGTGATTGTGGTGGTGGTGATTATGGTGGTGGTGATTGTGGTGGTGATGGTGATGGTGATTATGATGGTGATGGTGATGATGGTGATGGTGATGATGATGATGATGATGATGATGATGATGATGATGATGATGATGATGATGATGATGATGATGATGATGATGATGATGATGATGATAATGATGATGATGAGGAGGAGGAGGAGGAGGAGGAGGACGACGACGACGACGACGAGGAGGATGTTAATCATGATGACGACGACGACGATAAAAATCATTGCGATGAATGATTACAATGAAGAGAATTGGTAAAAGATAATTTTGCTGTCAAGCTAACTGCAGATCTGATGTTTTACACATAGACAAAGATACAAGCTAACAAGAAGAATCACGTCAAGTGAATCATGAAAATTGCAATCCTATCAAGTATCTTGTCTAAGATAAGACACTGTCCTTTTGGCGATAAAAATAGAAATTACTTTATCTACAACAGAAGAACGAGAAAATGGAAATAAAAGAAATCTTCCTTAAACCGGAATCTTTGAAAAAAAAAAAAAAAATTAATAAATTCACTTGGTGGATGGACCCCCATCTGAACGGTATCTGTCCCTTCCGCGACCCCTTTCCAGATCCCCTCCCCAGTTACACAACAGTAATCTAGATTTAGCAAGAACACACCGCATATGAGGATGGAACTACCTAGTGTAGGCCCTATGGTCTCTTGCAGTCTCCTTCATTCTTATATGCATCGTCACCATATTGAAGAACTTGGAGCTCCGGCTAAGGCCAAATGGTCTCTTCCAGGGAGCAAGTTGAAAGATTGCTTTCACCCCCCCAACCCATCCCCCCGTCCCCTTTCCCCCTTCCCGCCTCTCCCCCATCCCCCTCCGTCTCCTCCGGGACAGTAAATCTGTTGTCCTCTTTACAAGCATGCAAGACCCGAAAGCAAAGAATGGATGTGAATCTGTGTCCTTTCTCTCTCTCTCTCTCTCTCTCTCTCTCTCCCTCTCTCTCTCTTTCACTCTCCATCCCTAAGTGTGTGTGTGTGTGTGTGTGTGTGTGTGTGTGTGTGTGTGTGTGTGTGTGTGTGTGTGTGTGTGTGTGTGTGTGTGTGTGTGTGTGTGTGTGTGTGTGTGTCGTTGTGTGTGTGTGTGTGTGTGTGTGTGTGTGTGGAGAGAGAGAGTGCGTGCGTGTGTGCGTGTGTGTGTGTGTGTGTGTTTGTGTTTGTGTGTGTGTGCGCGCGCGCACGCGTATAGAGGTCAGAGCGTGTGCGTGCGTGCCTGCATGACCGTGAGTGCGTGCGTGCTTGCGTGCGTGCCGCTAATGGAGATCAAAGAGACGGAATTAATGGTCGTTTAGTCGTTACTAATAGTCTTTACGACTGCGGCAAACAATCCCCGGGTTCCCTTCCTCAGCTCCCAACCCTCCATTGGGAAAGAAGCGATGGTGAAGAAGACCCAGAAGATGACGGGGAGAGAGAGAGAGAGAGGTGAGGTCATGTTCAGGTCATCCTCAGCTCATCTCATTCATGTCTAATTCAGTTCAGACACCGTCAGACGATTTTATTCGTCTGAAGG
>NC_134813.1:40993576-41013576 GCF_046742065.1 Oratosquilla oratoria | reverse complement strand
TGAATTGATATAAACAGAATACGAGTATATTTACATAAAAGATAAATGTATTTGAATATATGAAAGAGATGAATAGACACAAATAAGACAAATGTAGAAAAACAAACAGACTAGATACATAAACAAGTAAACACAACTCAAAAACCAGTTCCAGGCTTCTTTTCCAGGAAACCTCTGGAACAACTCGAGTTTCTCAACTCACTACGTCCCAAAGGCTCTGGAAGACCTTCTGCCGTGTTCTTCGATGCTGGAGACTCTTTGCCAGATTCCAGGAACCATATAAAATATTTTGCCAGTCCTGGCGACCTCAGTACCATTAAAGAACAGAAGTTTACAGAAAGTGACGTGCAGAGACAGACTAAGAAATGAGTATCCAAAAGAAGAGTTGTACGTGGAAACGATACTCGGTTTCATCAAAAGAACCCAGAAGATGGTAAGGTCATGTTATGCATATGGACGAAAACAGAACACCCTTGGAACACTACAAATGGTCTACTGCTGACAAGAGACCCTTCGGAAGACCGCGAAAGCGATGGAAAGAAGGAAAACGTGAACCAGTGGCTTCCCGAGGGGAGACAACTAGATCACGTTGAGGAGACGGAGATGTTTGAGGACAGAGACAGACTCTCTCGAGGCACTACGACAGACGGTGCCCGTGTAGGATGAGGAAGGTGAGACAGTGTGCATAGTTTTCCTATGAAGTTTATCAAAAGGTATTTTTCGTAAGTACAACCAATGAAGTTAGTCAATATTCTAGTCTTTTATTGGTAGGAAACTTTCGTCAGGTCTGGCAAAAGGTTTTACAAGTACAGGTCAAAGTCTTTCCATAGAGAGACTCTTAAATCTAGACCAACTTCTTTTAGTATTATGTGATCCTGGGCTAGCACGCCACCTGACCTGGTCTTAACAGACCATATCCAGCCGCACTTATTTTCGGACTTCGGAAGCGAGCGGGTCTCGTATCTTCCTAGTAACGGGTTCGAGTCCCGCACTTCACTCCGATTCCCAGCACTGACTATCTGTTAACTACCTCCCCCACCAACAGTCCACAAAATGCATAAAAGGGCAAAGATGATGGCTTTGTTGCAAGATGATTGAAAGGAAGAGTCAATCCTTTAGATGTCTAGTGTTCACACGCACGCATGTGGTGTGAGAGAGAACCCCGACATCTTCAGACAACTCTCAAGGGACCCTCTATTGTGCTCGGATCTAACTCCCAAGGGACCGTCCATTGTCATCGGACCTGACTGTGACCAGAGGAGCTAGGCGCTTTGGACTACGCCCAAACACCTGACAAAACAAAAGATCTATTTATTTATCTATTTATTGGCATACGTGCAACAGCTTTGGCCATAGCTACTCAGCGACTCCTGGCGTAACCTCTTTACTTTCTTCTTCATCCCTTCCTCCATGTCCAACGAGGGATTATCCCTTAATGACCAAAATCCTGCCTCTGTACTTAACCAATTCTTCTAACCAATCTAGACTCTTCAAGTTAGATACACCCTATTTAAGGACCGCAACCCCATGGGCTGGCATTAGGTCCATGCACTGGGCACAATCGGGTGGGTGCTGACGATAGCAAGAAGTTTATTTTCATAAAGTGAATCTAAGAGGTACAAAATATAGGCATTCTTCAAAGTTACTCCAATTTGCCTTCTCCTCTTCCTCCACTTCTTCCTCCTTATCATCTTCCATCTCCTCTTTCCCTCCTTTCTCTTCTTACACCTCCTCCTCCTCTTCTTCTTCTTCTTCTTATTCTTCTTCTTCAACGCAATCCATCCTCCTCCTCCTCTTCCTCTTCAACCTCCTCCTCTTCTTCTTCCACCTCCTCTTCTTCAACCTGCTCTTCTTCCACCTCTTCTTCTTCAACCTGCTCTTCTTCCACCTCTTCTTAAAAATTCTCCTCTTCCACCTACTCTTCTTTCACCTCCTTCTCCTCCTCCTATTCTTCAACCTCCTCTTCTACTTCTTCTTCAGCTTCCTCCTCCTCCTCCTCCTCCTCCACCTTTTCTTCAACCTCCTCTTTCATGTCTTCTTTAACTTATTCTGTCTCCTCCTTCGCCTCTTCTTAAACCTTCTCCTCCTCCTCCTCCTCCTTCAACCTCCTCTTCCACCTCCTCTTCTTCACCCTTATTTTCTGCCTCTTCAACATCTTACTCGTCCTCTTCTTACTCTACCTCACAAAGGAAAGGAACACAAAGGAAGAACAAACAACAGCAGGCCTACTGGCCCTAACGAGGCTGTTTGTGTTAACTAAACTAAACTACAGTTAAGAAAACAGGGCAACTAGGCGATAGAAGATGAACTAACACTACTGCTACCACTATCCTATCCAATTGCAATTAAATGCCGGGTTGTCATATCTTTTATTGCAAAGGATAACATTTTATTTGCGGATTAGATTCCAAATATTTATCTAAGTGATTTTTAAATGTTGTTGTTGTGTTACTTTCAACGACAGTAGAAGGTAACGAATTCCACACGTTAACAACCCGGTTAAACAAGAAGTGCTTACTTTCGTTCGAAGAGAATCTTTTGCCAATTACTTTAAAATCGTGACGTCTTCTTGTATTTGATTGGTCTGATAAGAAGTTATCTTTGACATTGATGTTATCAAAGCCTTTGAACATTTTAAAAACCTCAATCAAATCTCCTCGCATTCTTATTTTTGAAAGTGAGAATAAGTTTAGACTTTTAAGTCTTTCTTCATTTGGCAGATTTTTCAGCCTTGGTATCATTTTGGTCATTCTCCATCGCACTCTTTCTAGTTTATTAATATCTTTCTGGTAGTATGGGGACCAAAATTGCACACAGTATTCGAGATGGGGACGGACCAAGGAATTATAGAAGTTTAGCAATATTTTTTCTGATTTATTTTTGAAGACTTCCGATGAAGCCAATTTATTTGCTGTTTTAACAACTTCTGAGCAATATTGACTTGGCTTCAAGTCGTTTGATATTAAAACTCTTAGATCTTTTTCTTTAGTTACTGAATCCAGTATTTCGCCATTCATTTGGTATTGGATATGCTCATTATTCCCTCCAATGTGCATGACTTTACATTTGTTAACGTTAAATTTCATTTGCCACTTGCTAGCCCAGCTTGATAATCTGTCTAGATCGGACTGCAGAGTTTCTTTCTCTTTGGTGGTTGTTACTTTACCGGTAATTTTTGTGTCATCAGCAAATTTTGATACTTTGCAGAGGAGGCCGTTGTCTAGATTATCTCCTCTCTTCCACCTCCTCTTCTTCATCCTCCTTTTCTGCCTCTTTTTCAACATCTTCCTCATCCTCTTCCTTCTCCTGTTCTTCATTCTCCTCTCTTTCTTCCACCTCCTTTTCTTCACCTTCATTTTCTGCCTCTTCTTCAACATCTTACTCGTCCTCTTCTTACTCTACCTTCTCTTCCTTCTCCTGTTCTTCATTCTCCTCTCTTTCTTCCACCTCCTCCTCTTCATCCTCCTTTTCTGCCTCTTCTTCAACATCTTCCTCGTCCTCTTCCTTCTCCTCCTGTTCTTCATTCTCCTCTCCCTCTTCCACCTCCTCTTCTTCATCCTCTCTTTCTGCCTTTTCTTCAACATCTTTCTCGTCCTCTTCCTTCTCCTCCTGTTCTTCATTCTCCTCTCCCTCTTCCTCCTTCTCCTCCTCTCCTTGTCGGACTTTCGAGGGCCATCGCCTTCTTGCCCAGACTCCAAGGAATCCTTTTCTTCCGCTAGTTCACCAAACTTCATACAAACCTAAGAACATACACACTTACACACACACACACACACACACACACACACACACACACACACACACACACACACACACACACACACACACACACACACACACACACACACACACACACACACACACACATACACACACACACACACACACACACACACACATACACACACACACACGCACACACACAAACACACACACACACACACACCCACGTACACACACACACTCTCGCGCGCGAGCGCGCACGCACATATACACGTACACACACACATGCACGCACGCACACATACACGTACACACACACACACATGCATGCACGCACACACGCACGCACACACGCACGCACACACGCACGCACACATACACGTACACACACACATGTACACGACACATACACATACATGCATAAACACACACGCGCGCGCGCGTGATACGTTTGCGCTCAATGTACTATCGGTGTGCAGAGGAAATTTGTTTCAAACTCTCATCTCCCTATAATATGTTGAATTTTGTCTTCAAAACAATGTGTTTGAGAGGATACCTTCTCAAGAAGGAAAACGTGTGTGTGCATGAGCGCGCATGTTTCTGTTGATATATATATATATATATATATATATATATATATATATATATATATATATATATAAATATAAATATATATTATATATATAATATATATAAATATATATATATATCTATATATATACATATACACAACTATATGCAGTATTTACATATATAACACGCTTATACATACATACGACACTTACACCTTTATACACATCCCCACACATATGCACAGACACGCACACACACACACACGCATACACACACACACACACACACACACACACAATAGAACAGAGGAAATGGGGTACAGACGACCGGAGAGGACGTAGAGAGGACGCAGAGTCTCTTTGTCGTATATATGTGTTTGATGTTGAGAGGATGTTATGTGCTGGGGTGTGAGAAGGACGGCTTTGCTCGTCTGTTGGTTTTTTTTTTTGGGGGGCGTTTGTTCTATGCTTCCCTCACATCTCTTCTGTGTCCTCCTATACGTTTCTCCCCTCCCTGTAGCCGGCCCATTCTCCTCTCCACTTTTGACTCAATTTTCTTCTTCCAAGCGCAGCCTCAGCCTCTCCTTCCTCCATTTATTCCCTCATCCCCTCCGCTTCAGCGTCATTTCTTTCCCCCCTTTGAGCTCCTGACCTTAAACCCTTCCCTTCTCCCATTCATCCCATCATTTCCAATCACTCCATTCCATTCTTCTTCTCCAATCCTCTCCCCTCCTCCTCCTCCTCCTCCTCCTCCTCGTCCTCCTCCCTCCCTGCAATATTCTTGTTTCTTTTGCATATCAATTCTTTTTCTCTCCGTCCTTCCCCACCCACTTTTTTTTTTTTTTTTTGGGGGGGGGGTGGGGGCTCCCTATCTCCCTCCTTCTCTGCCTTTTACTTTTTTTTTTTTTTTTTTTGGTGGGGGGAGGGGGAAGGAGATCTTCCTATCTTCCTCCTTCTCTCCTTTTATCTCTCCTTTTACTTTATTTTTATTTTCTTTTTTTTTTTGGGGGGGGGGGGAGGCTAGGATCTTTCAGACTCTCCTAGCCTCCTTCCTCCTCCTCCCCTTCTTTTCTTAAAGAGTTCCATCCCTCATGAAGAGATATTGGATTTTTCTCCAAGGCCTTTGCTGGGCTTCCTTGCATTTCTAATCCTTCCTCCCGAGCCAGAGCGTCAGCTCGTCTTACGCGCGAGGAAATTTCTATCTGGTAAAGGTTGAGAATAATAACTAATTCCAAGACTTTCTGCACTGCACAGCTTCTGTCCCCTGGATTAACGAAAGACAAAACCTTTCCTCGACGTATTCATCTCTTATCTGTTCTGGATTCCGCCAGACAGTTTGATTGGGTTAAAGGAAACCATTAACAGACATCGCAAAACTGTTCGCGTTTCTCAGACAATGCAGAACTTTGTTGAAGAGAGACGTGAGATTGACTTCTAGTACAGAAAAGCTGGGAAACGACATTCCCTATTGGAGATACTACCAAGAAAGTGTCTTTTTTTGTCTCCGTGTATTTGTTGCAAAGGATGACGTCTACAACTTTCTTCAAGAAGGGAATAATTTAGGAATACAAAAAATTATGAATACATAAATGAAAATGTTAATTATAACAAAATGGTAACATGAAACTGGGGAGGGAAGAACAAACGAAATGTATTTAGACGCTTTATCCGAATACCATAAAAACAAAAACAAATCGACGGTCACAAATTGACTAAATAGTAATTACAGTAACGACCCACTTTCGGAGAAGAATAGGCGAAAGTAAAAAGATCCGTATATTTCGATCACTATCTGTGATCCTCTTCAGCAGATGTGTTACAGAGTGGGGAGAAGCATGTATATATACAAAATAGACTAAACTCAAAAAGATAAATTACTCTGACTAAGGTTCGGGAATCTGATTGGGTGAACCACCGAATCTGCAAAATGCAGATAAGGGAAATCCGGATTTGCCGAGTATGGGCCTGCCATTGCAGGGCCAAATAATGAGCAAATATTCGATGCATTCGCGAACATACAAAAGTGGTAAGATTGGATCCAAGAATATGACATAATTCAAAGTAATTTGAGACCGTATGACAATGTACCTTCACAAAAACGGCACTAGCGCAAAATTTCAAGAAGAAAATGCTAATAGATAAATAAATAAACAAATAAAACAATTAAAACAAATAGATAAATAAATAAATAGATAAATAAATGGGCAAATAAATAAATGAATATATAAATAAATAGATAAATAGACAAATAAAAGAAAAGATAAATAGATGAATAAAGATACATAGATAAGTAGACAAATAGATAGATGATAATTGCAACATATACCAGTGTGCTTGTGTTCCTCTCCTTCTTTGGCATAAGAGAATTTCATTCATCTCTTTAGTACCCAAATCCCGTTCTCCGTCGCCAGACTATTTAATTAATTTCCGTGTCATTACCCCCCCCACCCCGGTAATGAAGAAGTTATCCTGTTTAAACCCCTTGCGTGCCAGGTGATATTGACCCTTATATTATCATTACCGAAGGGTTATGTTAGCACTTGTTTCAATATCGAAAAAATTAATTCATGCATTGCTCAAAGGGTAACTACAATATGTTCGAAGCTGTCTGGCACTGAAGCCACGCCCATTTTTTCCTTATAAGGATACCAAGAGTGACATAAACTTTTCGGGATATTTTCATATGCCCAGTAATATCTGTGATACACAGTACCGAGGTGCATATTTTTGTTTAGAGAAAAAATACTAAGCTTTGGAAACTTTGACTAGTGTCATGTTTATGGGAAACTGCACGAAGTATATATATATGTATGTATGTATATATATATATATATATATATATATATATATATATATATATATATATATATATATAACGTCGAGTCCCAGCGTAATACTTTCTCCCATAAAAATGGTTCCTGGACTCCAGCTATTTACGAATATATATATATATATATATATATATATTATATATATATATATATATATATATATATATATATAATATATATATATATATGCATATATATAAAATTATTTTGGAAACTGTGGTTATGGATATTTTCAAAAGTGAGGGGGTGTTCTACCGCTATCATATAGTAAATAATACGAAGTCATATTTTTCATCGATAAAAAAAAATCCCAAGTTTCAGAAACAGTGATTATCAACATTTTCGAAGGTGTGAGGGTGTTCCATCACTATGATATGGTAACCAGTACAGAAATACATTTTTTCTAATGGACAAAATAAATTTCCTTGATCTTTTGAAGACCATGATTACCGAAATTTTCAAAGGCTCTACGGAAGTACATTTTCCTTAAGATAAAAAGGATTTTTTTTTTAATTTTGGAAACCGTGATTATCGAAATGCAAGATATAAGGGTGCAGTTCTACCCTGCTATATAAAGACTTTGTTCCACACTATATGACTATTCTTACGTAAAGGGAACGCGTGGTACCTCATCTTGTTATTTTCCAAGCGCAACTTGAATTACATGCTGTGGATATGTTAATTCTGCGTGAAAGGCATCTGGAACCCTCTGGAAGAGTCTTTGAGTCTTTTGTTTTGTTTAACGTCATAAGATTTTGTTTGACTTGCGAAGGGATAGATCCAAGGCTGTATTTACAGTGTCCATTGGTTTTATTGTAATGTGAGTAAAATCGGGGAGTGTCTGAACACATTTGTTGTTGTTTGTCGTTTGTTGTTGTTGTTGTTGTTGTTGTTGTTGTTGTTGTTGTTGTTGTTGTTGTTGTTGTTGTTGTTGTTGTTGTTGTTGTTGTTGTTGTTGTTGTTGTTGTTGTTGTTGTTGTTGTTGTTGTTGTTGTTGTTGTTGTTGTTGTTGTTGTTGCTTTTGTTTGTTGTTTGTTACTTTTTGTTGTTGTTGTTTGTTGTTGTTATTGTCGTTATTACTGTTACTGATTACACCGGAGTTATGAAAAAAAAATCAATCATCCTTTCGTTCAAAGTTGAAAGGCGACCTCCACCCTGTATATACTGTGATTATGCCTGTGTGCTACCATTACTGAACACTGCAAAAACATCCAAGATCGTGTGTAAGATTAGCTGTTGCATTGCCTAGTTTATATGTTTTGAGAGATATATGGTGATTGGAAAATGTTCAAACTGAGTCTAAAAAGAAATAGATATACAATCGCTTAATAAAACCGTCAGGCGACACCAGATCGGTAGCCGGACAATACTGACAAAATCCCAATCAGTGAATAGGTTAGGTTAGGTTAGGTCAGGTTAGGCTTAGGCTACGCTAGGTTAGAATAGGTTAGGTTAGGTTAGGTCGTTAGGATAGGTTAGGTTTGGTTAGGTTATGTTTAGGTTAGGATAAGTTTAGGTTAGATTAGGTTAGGTTAAGTTAGCTTACGTTTACGTTACGTTATGTTATGTTACGCTACGTTAGGTTAGCAGGTTAGGTCGGGTTGGGTTACATAGGTTAGGTTGAACATAGGTTAGGTTAGGTTAGGTTGGGTTGGGTTACGTTAGGTTAGGTGGGGGAACATTAGGTTAGGTTAGGTTGGGTTGGGTTGGGTTGGGTTAGGTTAGGTTAGGTTGGGTTAGATTAAATTGCGTTAGGTTAGGTTAGGTTATGTTGGCTTAGGTTAAGTTAAATTAGGTAAGTTAGGATAGAGTTAGGTTAGGTTAGGATAGGTTAGGTAAGGTTAGGTTAGGACGAGGCGAGTTAGGTTATGTTAGGGTTAGATTGGGTTAGGTTTAAGGTTAGGTTAAGGATTAGGTTAGGTTAGAGTTAAGGTAGGTAACGGCCTAGGTAAGGAGAGAGCGAATAGGTTTACGTTAGTAAGGTTAGTATGGGTTTAGGATAGTTATGATAGGTATAGATTAGGACAGGATCAGGTTAGGTTTGAGAGCTTACGTTAGACGTTTTAACGTTAATTACGATTACGTTACGTTTAAGTACGTACTTATATCCGTAAACTTTAAGGTGAGGTAAGGTTATAGATAATGTCCTCACGCACACCCGAGTTTGTTCCATATGTTGAGCGCTTTGTTCTGCTATGTGGTTTTGAGTGGAGTATTCTGTCCCGTAAATTGGGGCGGGTAATTTCTCATTCCGAACCCAGATTCACAGGTAAATAAGGTCCCGTAGAAGGATTCTTCACTCTCCCAGTTGACTGTGATACTGCCTGACCCTTCAACAGACGTCAAAAGATAACCTGTCAAGTAATTAGACAAATACTTTTGTTTCAAATGTTTTTACAAAAGATAGTCCAACTATTGGCATTATCAGCGCCGTCCTTTTATCAGGCACTGGTGGAAGGATGGGTGAGGAAGCTAGGAAGAGGGGAGGGGGGAGTTGGGGATTTTAGTGGAGTGGGTGGGTGGTAACTGCGTGTGGGGGGTTATAGGAGTCTCTGGGTGTGCGTCGGGTCAAGGAGCTCCTGCCGATGAGCCAGGGAGATGGCGTCCCACTTGGTTCTGTTTCGTGGGTGGGTGGCTTAAGGTGCGGTGGTACGCTGATGCCCTGATTGGTTGAGGAGGGAGTGGGAATGGGAGGTATAGGGGGAGTCTGGGAGGCTTATGTGTGAGTGTGTGAGTAGTGGTGTGTGGGTGTTGTGTGTGTGTGTGTAGTGTGTGTGTGATGTGTGTATGTGTGTATGTGTGGTGTGTGTGTGTGTGTGTTTGTGTGTGTGGTGTGTGTGTGTGTGTGTGTGATGTGTGTGTGTTAGAGGTGTGTGTTTGATGTGTAATAGTGTGTGAGTAGAGAGAGAGAGAAAAGAGGAGAGATGAGAGAGGAGAGAGAGAGAGAGAACAGAGAGAAACAAGATGAGAAGAGAGACAAGAGAGAGAAGAGAGAGAGAAGCCAGAGAGAGGCGAGAGAGAGAGAGAGGGAGAGAGAAGAGAGAGAGAGAGAGAGAGAAGAAGAGAGAGAAAAGAGAAGAGAGACGCGAGGGAGGAGAAGCGGAGAGAGAGAAAGGAGATAGAAGAGAGCGGCGAGGGAGTGGAGAGGAGGGATATATAGAGAGAGAGAAGAAGAGAGAGAAGAGGAGAAGAGAGATAGAGAAGAGAGAGTAGAGAGAGTAGAAGAGAGAGAAGCGTGAGAGAAGAGATAGAGTGTGTGTGTGTGTATGGGGAGGGTTTGGGCTAAATGAGCCAATAAAGAGAACCGAGAACTTTGTCAGTTATGGTGTAGGCGTATACCTGTGTGTGATGTGATGTGGTGTGTGTGTGTGTTGTTGGTGTGTGTGGTGTTAGTGTGTTGTGTGTGTGTGTGTGTGTGTGTGTGTGATGTGAGTGTAGTGATTGTCAGTGTGTGTGTTGTGTGTGTGTGTGTGGTGTGTGTAGTGTCCTGATGTGTAGTCTGTGTGTGAGGTGTTGTGTTGTGTTGTGTGTGGAGATGTGTGTGTGTGTGTGTGTGTGTGTGTGTGTGTGTGTGTGTGTGTGTGTGTGTGTGTGTGTGTGTGTGTACGTGTGTTTATGTGTGTGTGTGTGTGTGCGTGCATGCATTTGCTTGCGTGCATGCGTGTATGTGTGTACGTGCCTTCTATAAGAACAAGTGTAAATACGCCTGCATTCACGGATCATCTTCCCATACTTTCTTCTCGAAATTTTGATAAGAGGACTTCAGGAGCACCGCTGGCCAACCTTTCCAGAGATTCCAGAGTCCAGCCAATAGATTAGATAATCCTTTGAAGAAAGTTGTCACTTGCATTCGAGAAGATACCGTCGCCTCTCCTCAGTGCCAACGGGCCCATATCCTCCTTCGACTGTTGGTAGTGACAACAACGCTTTCGAAGTCGAGAGGATACGGGTGCTTACTTCTGGAGGCGAAAAGACACAGGTTCGAATCCCGTTAAAGCGTTAACGCGTGACGAGAGTAAGGGCATGCGTTCTTAAATCTTATCTTTCAGGTTTCAACAATGGTTATCATGTCAAACCACATTGTAGAGCATGTAGCAGCAGCTCAAAAAAAAAAAATTGTAAGTAATACTAATGACAACGGAAGTCCAGTTACCTTGTTCCGTGTCACGTGGTCAATCAAATTACCGGAAGCAGGGAATGGGAAAAGAGTGGATGAACAGAGGGCGGAAGACTTGTTGGTAATAGGCTATCCTCTTTCCAACAGTCTCGTGGCAATAAAACAGGATATCCTACGAACATAGATGACGTAGTGAGTTGATTTTTTTTTTCTTTCTTTTAGAAGATAGTGTGGAGGAGGGGTGTGTGCGAAATGAAGGTTGGTAGTATTCACATCATGTCGTCCTGTTACTGTCAGGCCTAAGTATACCGTTTAAGGACAATAATTACGCATGTTTCAGTTTCAGTGCCCTTTTGCTTGTGAAGAGGAATCCTTGGTTTGAGTCATGAATCCCAGTGATAGGATTGGTTAAGAGGTGGTTAACTTCTTCACTAACTAACGAGCCTCTTCATGTCCGTGTCACCCTAACCTTGGTGGTGAAAGGGTTATATCATGTTTGGATTAAGCTCTTTAATACCGTGTATCAATTTCCCTTTTCATTCTAGATGTCGTCTACTGATTTATTCAACTCCATATCAATCCCCACGGTAGGAAAGGCTTAGCCAAGAATATGCATCACTTACTGTTGCTGAAATACACACACATCAATATAATATTAAAGTATTCTTTTCATTAACGAATCTAAAAAAAAAAACACGGATACATAAGGAGTCACGGACAGGAAGATGAAAGCAGCAAGTAAACAATAAGTAAAAACAAGCACAGGAAACAAAACAAAGTGTCGTTTCTGAAGGTAAACAAATACTTTGAAATTTTTACTTAATTCCTTAGTCGAAACCTCCGGCATCTTGAGAGTAAGTGTATCAGCATCAAGCGCCTCTGCAAAACACATTCTCAGTCATTCAGTCAAGAATCACACAAACGAGCATGAACTCAAGGGCACTCTTACTTAAATTGAATTCAAATAGCATCACAGACGGAAGTGTAAATAATCGTATAAACAC
The DNA here is from genome assembly GCF_046742065.1 of Oratosquilla oratoria. Lineage (NCBI taxonomy): Eukaryota > Metazoa > Arthropoda > Malacostraca > Stomatopoda > Squillidae > Oratosquilla > Oratosquilla oratoria. The sequence continues at coordinate 41,001,329 of NC_134813.1, read as the reverse complement.
ATAAGAACAAGCAGATATACATATATAGTATATATGTATATATACGTATTAACGATATATATATATATATATATATAATATATATATATATATATATATATATATATATCTTGCTGACAACCACAATAGAAACCGGAAAAGAATTTAGAACTCCCAAGCGCTTTCGATGAAGATGTGAAATATCACGAAAGCGCTTGGGAGTTCTAGTTTCTTTTCCGGTGCACTTTGTGGTTATCAGCAAGTTATTAGATCACGTGGTTTTGTGACCCTTTTTGCATATATATATATATATATATATGCGATATCACTAAAGGAGAAGAGAAACTTGTAGACAGTAAGCACTTTCGTGTATTGCATCTTCAGGCATAGGGAGAAGGGAGTAATGTACAAAAGATTAATGAGGATCTTAACATTACTTTATCTTTTGTACATTTCTCTCTTTCCCTTTGTTGTTTCTTCAATGTTCGTGTTCATTCCCTTTTTGGTGTATTCAGTGGTTCTCGTATCTGTCTTACTTTGTCTAAAGATTTAATACACGAAAGTAATTACTATCTACAAGTTTATCTTTTTCTGTGGTGATATTGCATAATTTGTATCACGTTAATGTAAAAAACCTGCATACAAACATATATATATATATCTATATGATATATATACTATATATATATATATATATATTATATATATATGTACATATACATATAAATATACAAATATATATATATTTATAAAAATATATATATTTATAAAAATATATATATACAAATACATACATATAAATATATATATATATAAAGTATACATATATATATATACATATATATATATATATATATATATGTGTATGTGTGTGTGTGTGTGTGTGTGTGTGTGTGTGTGTGTGTGTGTGTGTGTGTGTGTGTGTGTGTGTGTGTGTGTGTGTGTGTGTGTGTGTGTGTGTGTGTGTGTGTGTGTGTGTGTGTGTGTGTGTGTGTGTGTGTGTGTGTGTGTGTGTGTGTGTGTGTGTGTACGTATAAGCAAATACACGTGCATTCATTGCGAATGTACATACACAAGTATACATTACACCATGTGACAAAACAAGAAAATCTCTGTTCCTGGTTTGTAATCAATTTTTCATGTTACTAAGGCCCCAAATAAAAAGATGCAATTCAACAGTTACAAGTTTGGGTTTATAAAACTTCTCGGCTAGCCACTAGCATTCAACCTAATAACGTTTTCAAGTTGCGGTAGAAGCAATTTATGTCATATTTTCGAGTGCATTTGGTGCAATTTGGTGCTAATTTTCTTTTTTTTTCAAAATTTATAAATCATACCCTGAATTACCCTACTTATTCAATACATATATGTTCATTTAACATGTTTATAATTCATACTCTCAGATCTATATGATTGCATATATTTCTATATTTTCAAATGGCTTCAAGGGGTTGCCGGCACTTATTTACATAACATACACACACACACACATAAACCACAAATACAAAATCACACACACACAAACCATAAAATCACACACATACACACCACACACACACACACACACACACACACACACACACACACACACACACACACACACACACACACACACACACACACACACACACACACACACACACACACACACACACACACACACACACGCACACACACACACACACACACACTTAGGCCGAGAGAGATCTATGAATGCTAGAAGTGATAAAAAAAATCAGCTCAAGAGGAAATTATAACGAATTTGATTGCACAGCTAAACGTAGTACACAAACTAGATTAGGAATAACAGAGCGAAGTCGATCATTCAGATTACAAAGGAAAGACTGAGACGGAGTAAAGGAGAATAATAGTAAAATAGACATCAAAGGATGAAAAGTGTAGATTAATGATACATGAGAAGAAAAAAAGTCAAAATTAGATAAATTAGGAAACCACAAAGGAAGGGAGAACAAGAAAGAGCAAAAGGATTAATAAAGGTCCTGAATAGTAAAGACATGTTAATAAGGTATCAAGTAAACATCAGATGTGTCAATCTTGGGATGCCATGAGGAAAACATTACAACAAGAAAGAGAGAGAGAGAGAGAGAGAGAGAGAGAGAGAGAGAGAGAGAGAGAGAGAGAGAGAGAGAGAGAGAGAGAGAGAGAGAGAGAGAGGGAGAGAGAGAAAGAGAGAGAGAGTGGAGAGAGAGAGAGAGAGAGAGAGAGAGAGAGAGAGAGAGAGAGAGAGAGAGAGAGAGAGAGATGGAGAGAGAGAGAGAGAGAGAGAGAGAGAGAGAGAGAGAGAGAGAGAGAGAGAGAGAGAGAGAGAGAGAGAGAGAGAGAGAGAGAGAGAGAGAGAGAGAGAGAGAGAGAGACAAGAAATTCAAAGAGCCAAGAAAATTGACCAGGTGATTAAGGCTAATGGCGAATTGCAAGAACAGACAGAAGAAGAGCTCAGGTTAGGTAAACATGCACAAGGAGGGTGAGCGGGCAGTGTGATGATATAACCTTGGCGGAACACTGTGGGGAGGTGAAATGGGAGTAGGAAACAAGCAAAAGTGACGAGTCATGCGTCGTTAAGTATAGCAATAAGCGACGTAATGACCCAATTTAAGTCGGGAAAACAACAATCACGAAATGAGAAAAAAGTGAAGAGGATTGTAAAGCGCTACAGGAAAATCGAGACAAGACGGGACTAGGAGTGGAAGATGAAATTTAATACAAAAGAGAATGCAAACGTTTTGAAATGGGTAACAGCAAGTGGAGACTGTCATGATGTTATATACTAAAACACGAAAACAAAAAACAAACAATAATGCAAGCAAGCGAAAATACCTGAGAGTGTTGACTTTGGGTGATCTAGCACGCGGAAAACACGGTAATAGAATAAATATGAAAACATAAGCTGCTGAATAATATATTTGATTTACATAGGAAGAAAAGATCTGTCCCAGACTGAAAAAAAAAAAAAAAAAAAAAAGAAAAAAAAGCGAGATGGACGTTAAGAAATGCAGCTTTTCTCAAATATGTGTTAATACCTGTAATAAATCAATGGAAATGTCCAGGCGGACAACATAGATAAACTCAAAACAAAGATTTCTAAGTAAGGACACTGAGGCTGTAACCCCCCGAGCATAGCTCCTATCCTGTATATCATTAATTAAATATAATTTGGTAAACACACACACACACACACACACACACACACACACACACACACACACACACACACACACACACACACACACACACACACACACACACACACACACACACACACACACACACACACACACACACACACACACACACAACTCGTGATGCTGTTGGTAGAATTTCTGGCTGCCACTACGGCGGTCCGGGTTCGAATCCCGCCCAAGGATGAAATAATTTCAGCATCGCTGCGCTGCGAGTCGTTACTCCAACTCTCGTGGGCGGGGAGTTGGGTGTGTGTGTGCGTGTAAGGTCACAGCATTACCCATAGATCGGTCATATATGAGCTCTGAACTCTCATCCGGGAGGGAAATAACTATCGATCACGAGTCCAACACGTGATCCAAGACCATGGTAAATCACACACACACACTCGGTGGCGCGGTTGATAGAGTCCCCGACTGTCACTACGGCGGTCCGGGTTCGAATCCTGCCCAGGGCTGAAATAATTTCAGTATCGCTGCGCTGCGAGTCGTTATTCCAACTCTCGTGGGCGGGGAGTTGGGTGTGTGTGTGCGTGTAAGGTCACAGCATTACCCATAGATCGGTCATACGAGCTCTGAGCTCTCCTCTGGGATCGAAACAGCTGTCGATCACGAGTCCAGCACGTGATCCAAAGACGAAGGTGAATACAAAGACACCAAAACAAAGGGCTTCTACCCTCCTCCTACATGCTCGAAAACCCAACACATTCACGTGGTTAAAGACAGACGACTCCGCTGTGCTTTCCACCATTTCTCCTTTTACCCACACATTGGCATCCTCCAAAAGACCCACACCTCTCTTGTCTCTCTTGCCATCTTTATTGCATTCACCAGACCGCGTATCGGCTCCATACTCACATCCACCTACACCTCCAAGTTAAGGTATGTAAACACTTTCCCTCAGTCTGTCCTGTTACCTATTCAAATATGTACATATACACGCATGTATACAAAGAAAGACAGACACACACATACAGAGAGAGAGAAAGAGAGAGAGAGAGAGAGAGAGAGAGAGAGAGAGAGAGAGAGAATATAAATACATTTCATCTGCAGTGATATGCCCCGTGAGTGGAGGTCACAACAAATATATACATATAAATTCATTTATACAAGAACAGAGACATACATACAGAGATAGAGAGAGAGAGAGAGAGAGAGAGAGAGAGAGAGAGAGAGAGAGAGAGAGAGAGAGAGAGAGAGAGAGAGAATATACATACATTTCATCTGCAGTGATATGCCCCGTGAGTGGAGGTCACAATACCATCCATCACTGGTGCCTTATCTTACCTCCCCATATACACAGAGCGCAGGAGGAACTGCGGACTCATTTTCCTGCCCCAGAAATAAGGAACTAAACTTAGAGACACTTTCCCGACTTGATGTATATTTCCTCACCTTTCAGTATTCCCATACGACCTTCTCTCTTCCTTCTTCCCTTTCCTTCATCTCCTCTTCTTCCTCCTTCTTCGTTTCTTCATCCTTTTCCGTATTCCGTGTACCGTCTCCATTTGTTTCAGTCATGCAGAGGTAGGTTTGTTTGTTCCCCATTTATGAATTCCTACTCCAAACAATCTTCTATATTACTACATCCTCCTCTTTCTTCTTTGCATTCCTTCTTTCTTCCCTTCGTGACACGTTCCCTTTATATTCTTACCATATTTGTACACTTCCTTCTATTCCCTGTCTATCGATATACCACAGATTAACCAGACACCCTTCCTTTCTCAGCACATCAGGGATAAAGGGGCACCTTGCCTCCAGCCACACTGATTGCGTTTAAAGCAATGAAGCGAGGCCAAGCTCTTCCACAAGAGACCTAATCGACCTGAACTAGTTTCACTTCACTGCCTGACCGTGTGGTAACCCTTCCAACTCCTCGTCCACAAATAAGAGGAGAGAGATACGAGAGAGAGACACACGAAATAAGAATGTGAGAGATACGAGAGAGGGAGAGATACGATACACAAAAACACACACACACACACACACACACACACACACACACACACACACACACACACACACACACACACACACACAACACGGCTATTCCTTAGCTTACTGGTTGTTTTTTTTTAATGCTTGTAACATCTTTTCACTGTTATATTTTATAATTCTATAAATGTAGGTTGTATATTTTAGCAATAATGCTGCTATACCCAATAAACCGTATATTATTACTATTATTATCATTCATTATTATTATTATTATTATTATTATTATTATTATTATTATTATTATTATTATTATTATTATTATTATTATTATTATTATTATTATTATTATCATTATTACTATTATTATTATTATTATTATTATTATTATTATTATTATTACTATTATTATCATTATTATTGTTATTATTACTATCATCATCATTATTACCACTACTACTACTACTACACACACATACAGTATATATATATATACATACATATATATATATATATATATATATATATATACATATATATATATATAAATATATGTATATATACATACTTGTATATGGAAAGAAGCAAAGCGAGAGAGAGAGAGAGAAATATATATATATATATATATATATATATATATAGAGAGAGAGAGAGAGAGAGAGAGAGAGAGAGAGAGAGAGAGAGAGAGAGAGAGAGAGAGAGAGAGAGAGAGAGAGAAGGGGGGAGAGGGGGGCTGGCTAATTAACTTCCAGGTTCTATACTCGAAAAGGTCTTCGTGTGCGAAGAAACAGCAGCCGACAACAGAACTCGTGAAAGAAACTTGAAACCACATTTACAAATTCAACATCAAAACACCTGAACAAATGGGTTCCATAAATTTCAGCCTTTTCGTTCGTTCTATTCTTATTTTGTTTTGTTTTGCTTTATTTCGTTTCATCTTATTCTATTTTTCAATGTTCAGGCAACTCTGTACAACTCAGTAATATCTCTTTCGTATCTACATAACAGAAAGGATCTAAATTCTTACATGCATTATATAATATATATATATATATATATATATATATATATATATATGTATGTATGTATTGTGTGTACGCATATATCGCTTTTTTGTATGTGAATCATTATATATACACGAACACTACGTAAATCCGAGCATGCGTCCACCCACATATACAAATACACATGTACACACATACAGAAACGTGTATGTATAAACATATGCACATATAGATATACATATATACACTCGTACATACATATGTATACATATATACATGTATACACATATGCATACCTATGTACAGAGCTGGGCGCCTTCCTCGATGCGTTCCTATGTGCGTTCCGCTTTAGTCCGGTAGGCCATATACTATTTCGGCACCTATATTGCTCTAATAGTCTGGGAGCGCTAACCACGGCTAAACTGAAGCGGAACGCACCGAGGAACGCACCTAGGAATGCACCGAGGAACGCGCCCAGCTCTGCCTATGTACATGTGTATGAGAAGTGTAGCCAAATTTACCATTATCGTCTTTGAGTCCATTTGAGTCCTAAGACCAAAAATAATGGGAAACTGGGGATGGACTACGTCTAAGAAACTTCTTTTCGTCAAACAAATTATATCAGGAGTAGGTAAGAATTATTTTTTCTAAATGATGGTTAGCTTTCCTAGATTGAGGTCTATATAAAGCAAGCAAATGTACACACACATACGCACGCAGAAATTGGACGAAACAATAGCATATGGAGACACCATACATGAATTTAAGAACAAACTACATGTTGCGAGATACAAAGACGGGTCATCACGAGAATAGCTCCCCTTCCCGTTGAATACAACCAGGTAAACACACACACACACACACACACACACACACACACACACACACACACACACACACACACACACACACACACACACACACACACACAAATGCGCGCGCACACACACACACACACACAAACACGTACGCACGCACACACACACACACACACACACACACACACACACACACACACACACACACACACACACACACACACACACACACACACATACACACGTACACACGCACATTCATCTTTTGGATGCAAATCTTAGAGTAAACACCCGAATACAAATATTCACAGACAGGAACGAAAATACTTCGACACGAGCACAAGACATAAATATTTATCCACATGCACGAATTTTCAAGTACATGAATGCATATACACACACACTCACGCGCGCACGCACACACACACGCGCGTGCACACACACACACAAAAACACACAAACACACACACACACACACACACACACACACACACACACACACACACACACACACTCCTCTCATGGCGCTGTGGTTAGAGTTCTGGCCTGCCACTACGGAGGTCCGGGTTCGACTCTCGCCCGGGGCTGAAATAATATCAGTATCGCAGCGCTAAGGGGTGTTTACTCCAACTCTCGTGGGCGGGGGAGTTGTGTGTGTGTGTGTTTGTTAAAGGTCATAGCATTACCCATAGATCGGACCTACGAGCTCTGAGCTCTCTTCCAGGAGGGAAATAGCTGTCGATCACGAGTCCAACACGTGATCCAAAGACCAAGTGAATACACACACACACACACACACACACACACACACACACACAAA
>NC_134813.1:40978576-40986076 GCF_046742065.1 Oratosquilla oratoria | reverse complement strand
AAGATTTTGTCTTTATTTTTGTCTTTAATGGCCAATAACGAACCCGAAATTGCCCTGTGGAGACTGTTGATAAAAGATTCAGATTCTACTTTATTGGATTTAACTGTTTACCGGTAGATCAAGTTTGACTTAATCAGGAAAGAATTCCTCGTAACCTCTACAACCCACATCAGTGTGTTTTTATCTATTATTTTCTTATCTTTTATATATATATTTTCTCTTTATTTCTTTATTTCTTTATTTCTTTATTTGTTGATTTCTTTATTTCTTTATTTGTTGATTAATTGACTTATTGACTTATTTACGTTTTTTACTTCTAATTAATTAAACTCGAGTTTAATTGTTTTGTTTAACCAGGAAAAGGAACCCAAAATCTACAGACTAGACTTAAGGTAGATTTAAAGGCACTTAAAGTTATCTTAATGAAGACATTAATCCTTTATGATATTCTGCGTCGGATATGTCCCGCTCACAGATTTTGGTTGGATTAACGCCTGATGATTTGATTCAGATTGTAAGAAACTAATTTTTATTTAATTGGAACACAGATATCACACAAACTCTTCTAATGGCAAAGTGTTAAGCAAAGGTAAACATTCTTTCTTCGTAAATATGATCAGTAAAGAATACAATAAAATACCAAGATATGATTTGAAGAAAATATTTGTTAACTTACTTAATTACAATAGCGTTCATGGAAAAAGTGGCAAGGAATTCTAGTACACTGTCTACAAACCATTGCAGAAGTAAAAAAAGCAAATAAGTCAATAAGTCAATAAATCAACAAATAAAGAAATAAACAAATAAACAAATAAACAAATAAAAAAAAAATCAACAAATAAAAAAAATAAGATAAGTAAAAAACAGACAAATAAATGAAAAAATAAAATAAATCAATAAAGAAACAAACAAACAAACAAACAAACAAATATATAAATAAATAAACCAATAAGCCAATAAACCAATAAACCAATAAACAAATAAACAAACAATTAAATAAAAATTCATCAATAAGTAAATGGATAAAAAAAAGATAGATTTAATCAATATTGACCTACATAGGAACACATCTGTAAGAATCGCTTACAGGATTCGAACTGAACTGCAAGAGAGTTGTTACCTAAGGTTCACAATCCTCCCTCATCTGTCAATTCCATTCATCCCCACAGAGCCCCACTTCCGGTAACAAGAAGATTAAAAATCAAACACCAATCTTTAAATCATGCATCATACTCCAATAGCTTTCTCGGTAATAATATATGTTATTCATTTTTTTTACTAAACCTATTCCAACGAGCAATTGACAACTAAGTCACTCTTTTCCAAGACACAACTGATTAAAATGAAGTTTCATTACAAAAGAAAAAAATCGAATCGTCTTCAACAAATGTTTTGATTTTCTATTATCCTATTTGCTTTCGACGTTATAGGCTTCGTTTCAATTTTATCTTATGATTCATTTGCTGTCTCCTGTTATTGTGTTTCAATACTTTTCCTTGTTCTCCAGAAATGAAGAGCAATGTTATTTTGTATTGTACTGCGTATGTATCGAGAAATGTTATTTTGGTGTTGCATTGCGTATGTATGGAGAAATGTTCTTTTGCTATTGTATTGCGTATATATGGAGAAATGTCACTTTGTTATTGTATTGCGTATGTTTGGAGAAATGTTCTTTTGCTATTGTATTTCGTATAGAGAAATGCCACTTTGTTATTGTATTGCGTATGTATGGAGAAATGATTTGCTATTGTATTGCGTATAGAGAAATGCCAATATGCTATTGTATTGCGTATGTATGAAGAAATGATATTTTGTTGTTGTATTTCGTATAGAGAAATGCCACTTTGCTATTGTATTGCGTATGTATGGAGAAATGATTTGCTATTGTATTGCGTATAGAGAAATGCCAATATGCTATTGTATTGCGTATGTATGAAGAAATGATATTTTGTTGTTGTATTTCGTATAGAGAAATGCCACTTTGCTATTGTATTGCGTATGTATGGAGAAATGTTTTGCTATTGTATTGCATATAGAGAAATGCCAATATGCTATTGTATTGCGTATGTATGGAGAAATGTTATTTTGTTGTTGTATTGCGTATGTAGATGATGTTGCCTCATTAGGGCATAAGTTTATATATGAAGTGATTTCAGGGTATTGTTGTTTTGGGATGTTGCTTACAGCGCTTCTGTCCTAATGGACAATCTTAGTGACTGCAAGGTTACTCACTTCCACGCCATCTTGAAGTAACCTTCCGTACCGGGTGGTACCTTTCTACCTGTCCCCACACGATTTTATTCACAACAAAAAACAATGCTCACTGATTTTCAACTTGGTAAAGAGACATATTTCCAACATCACCCATAACTTGATCCATTGGACCTAGTGATGTTCTTCAGAAATGGTGTTTTGTCAAATGCCACACGATTTTATTCAGCCAAGGGAGGCTTCGGAGGGCAAAGAGGAGATATAGCCTCGAGGGGGAACCAAAACATCTGGAACTAATAACTCTTTCAATAATTTTGTTCTTTACCCAAAGGCATTTCTGAGCTTCTTGGTGGAGAGCGAAAAATGCTGAGTCATTGTCTTCTGGTGAGACAAAGAATTGGAGAAAAAGTACAGCAGTCCAAAAGACAGCCCCCCCCCCAAAAAAAAAAAAAAGAAAACGACTAACGAGGGTATTCAAGTGTGTACACGAACATTAGCGCACGCACGCACACACACACACGCACACACACACACACTTGCAGACACTGCAGACACGTAAAATATATGCAGGAATGCACAGTTTCTTAGTCATTAGTATTTTACACTATTCCACTGTATTTTGCCCGGAAAAGACGCTCACTTAATGATATTCACAAAAGATCATAAACCGTTTTCACCTTATTAAAATCACACACTCACTCTCTCTCTCTCTCTCTCTCTCTCTCTCTCTCTCTCTCTCTCTCTCTCTCTCTCTCTCACTCTTTCTCACTCTCTCTCTCCCCTCGCATTTCTACATTTCTTCTTTATCTCTTCTGTGTCTTGCAATTTCTCGTGGTCCATTTATTAATATTGTATGCATGAGGTTCAACTCCACGCTGAGAACGGTAATTACCACACCCAAGGCAAAGATGGACGTACTCACCTATAGCTACGTATCTAGTATGCGAAGAGGAGGAGGAAGTGGAGGAGGAAGAAGAGGAGCAGGAAGAAGAAGGAGGAGGAAGAAGAAGAAAAAGAGGGAGGAGGAGGAGGAGGTGGAGGAGGAGGGGAGGATAAGGAGGAGGAGAAGGAAAAGGAGGAAGAGGAGGGACGACGGAGGAATGAGGGAGAAAGGAGGAGGCGAGGGAGGAGGAGTGGGAGGAGAAGGAAGATGACTGGGGAAAAACGAGGAGGAGAAGGAGGAGGAGGAGGAAGATAACTAGGGGGAAACGAGGAGGAGGAGGAGGAGAACGAGGAGGAGGGGTGGAGGAGAAGGAGAAGGAGGATGAAGAGAGTTGCTGAGGAGCATAAAGAGAAGCACATCTCAATAGCAATGCATAAAACATAGGTTTGCGTGTGCTGTTCCCTGTCGTCTCGGGTGTGCATTTGAGCTATTGGGTTAGCGTGTCTGCACTGAATATATACAGATTGTGTGTGTGTGTGTGTGTGTGTGTGTGTGTGTGTGTGTGTGTGTGTGTGTGTGTGTGTGTGTGTGTGTGTGTGTGTGTGTGTGATTCACCATGGTCTTTCACCATGGTATTTGGATCACGTGTTGGACTCGTGATCGACAGCTATTTCCCTACCGAAAGAGAGCTCAGAGCTCATATATGACCGATCTATGGGTAATGCTGTGACTTTACACGCACACACACACAACTCCCCGCCCACGAGAGTTAGAGTATCAATTCGCAGCGCAGCGAAACTGAAATTATTTCAGTCCTGGGAGGGATTCGAACCCGGACCGCCGTACTGGTAGCCGGGAACTCTAATCAGTGCGCCACGAGGTGTGTGTGTGTGTGTGTGTGTGTGTGTGTGTGTGTGTGTGTGTGTGTGTGTGTGTGTGTGTGTGTGTGTGTGTGTGTGTGTGTGTGTGTGTGTGTGTGTGTGCGTGAGTTAGTGAGTGCGTGAGTGAGTGATTAATTGAGGGAGCAAGCGAGAGAGAGAGAGAGAGAGAGAGAGAGAGAGAGAGAGAGAGAGAGAGAGAGAGAGAGAGAGAAAGTGACTGACTTGTCATGCAAACGCTGATGTATTTTCCATCTCCAGCGAGTAGCAATGCAAATGCAAAGAGGAGTGGCCACACGTAAAATCCTACTTCTCCTCCTCCTCTTCCTCTTCCTCCTCCTCCTCTGAAGAACAAGAACAAGAACAAGAACAATTAAGAAGAACTAATGACCCCAAAGTCTTCACAGCCGCCTTCTCCTTCTGAAACGTAAAAACTCAACACACGTGTCTTATCTTCCATCAATTATAATTTTCTTTTTTTCATTTTTATTTTCTTTTTTTTTCTTTTTCTTCAAGAGACACGAAGAGGGCAAACCTGAAACCTTTCGCAAAATTAATTTTGATTTCGGCAAGGCTCTTGGAAATGCAATCTGGCTGTCTTTGATATGAAAATCAGACTTGTTTGAAAACAAATAATTTCTTTCTGATAACAGCCCATGGAGTATCAGCATTATCTCTTATCTCACGGACGGAAGGGATTATACTGATACTGCCTATCTCAAGTAGGCTCAGTTCCTTCCCTACTGGATGGCAATTTCCCTCCTCTTCTGTCTGCCGTCAGGCGATTTTATTCACGTCCTTGGTAGTCCCTCGCCAGATATAGGGACATCTATCTTTTCAACACACTTGGAAAAAAAATTCAAATGAACTTACATACATACATACATACACACATACATACATATATACATACATACATACATACATACATACATACATACATATATATATATACATACATACATACATACATACATACATACATACATACATACATACACACATACAAACATACATGCATACATACAAACATGTATATATAAATATACACATACATACATACATACATACGTAGATACAAACATAACACATACATACATACATACATACATACATACATACATACATACATACATACATACATACATACATACACACACACATACGTAAATACAAACCTACATACGTACGTACATACATACATACATACACACATACATACATACATACATACATACATACATACATACATACATACATACATGCGAATAAATCACAAAAACACGTGATTCACAAAATGTGCAATAAAACCACTTGGAAAATATTTCCCAGGTGGTTTTATTACACATACATACATACATACATACACACATACATATATACCTGCATGCATACATACATACATACATACATATATACATACATACATACATACATGCATACATACATACATACATACATATACCAAAAGTTTTTTCCCCCTTACAAGGGAGGTAGCCAAAATACAAAGGCATAAAAACCACTCCCACCCATCCTCTTCCCTCCCTTTTATTTGGGCACCCCCTGAACTTTAAACAAGCTTAAAACGATTAATTATCTTTACTCGCTGACTGTCATACTATAGAGCATTGTTCTGGTTAAATATAGACGATTCTTTTCAGTCAGCAGTACCCCTCATGTGGTAAAGTGTTATGTCTTTTATCATGGCTAAAACCCAGAGCTGGGAGCGTTCCTCCATGCGTTCCTAGGTGCGTTCCTTAGTGCGTTCTGCTTTAGTTTGGACGCGGTTAACGCTTCCAAACTACTAAAGCTTAAGAGACAGGTTCATAACAAAAGTCCGGTAGGCCACATACTATACCAAAGAAAAATTTCGTAGGCCACAACCAAAATGTAGACCACATACTACACCGTCAACTATATTGCTTTACTAGTTTGGGGACGCTAACCGCGGCCAAAATAAAGCGGAACACACATAGGAACGCACTTGGGAAACGCGCCCAGCTCTGGTAAAACCCACTTACGTGCTCGTGTTCTCCTGGAGGGTTGGGTTTAGAGCACCGTAAATATATATATACATACATATATAAATATATATATGTATATAATATATAAATGTATATATATATATATATATATGTACATACATATATATATATACATATATATATATATTATATATATATGCATATGTATATATATATATATATTCAGACCAATTTAGTCCCCCCCCAAAAAAAAATAATGATAATAAAATTGAGATAGCCAGAATCAAATATGCAAATGGCGTCACTACAGAAATGGGCATTGGCTTCGATTTGACAGCCGTTGTTAAGACTCCTTTTTATCCCTTTTCAGTTTGGCTAGTCCACTGTTTCCCAACCCTGGGGAGGCGACCCTAAGTGGGGTAGCCAAACGTTTTTCCTGGGGTCGTTAAGACATCTTGTATGCTACCTTTTTTTTTATTATTCATATTGCTATAATAAATTTCAATTGTGTTAACTTTGTCTTTTATAACCTTACATTACCTTTCTTGCACATATACTTATTATACTTGTCCCCTACTTTATACAGTCAACAATTAGTCATATATATATTAACACATATACGATTAGTGGGGTCTTGGTTATATCATGAGGAACATATTGGGACCACAACTAAGGACTTTGAAAATAGAATAGAATTAATATATCAAATAAATTAACAAACACTTATACACTTTATTATGGTGAGATTATTTGCAGACGAAAACTAAACGATTTTATTCAGACAAAACTGGGAGCCAAAAAATTCATCAATTGTACAGAAACGTCTGACGTCATTCACTGAAGGCTCTGACGTCATTCACTGAAGCCATTGACGTCATCCACTCAAGAATCCACGAACTTATGTCAAACTAACAAAACGAACAAGAGGCCCAGTTAAAGATCACTTGGGTGTTAAATGAACAAATTAACAAGACGAACGCAAAAAAGAATAAAGGTTTGCGTGTTAATTTAACACAGCTAGATAACTCATCAAGACTGCAAACCTCATGCCCCGGTCAATTACCTACACAAAGAGAGTTCAAATATGCACGTTTACGGTGATAAGAAAACCCGCAAAGAGAAGATTAAACTTAAAACTTCAAAGGACTTCAGCTGGTTGCGGTTGCTGGTAAAGATACTCATCTTATTTCCTTACGAATGAAATAATTCGAGAATTTTCATAAGATTTTATGTATCTGCTACAGAGAGTTAGAGTAACAATTCGCAGCGCAGCAATACTGAAATTACTTCAGCCAGGGTGGAATTTGAACCCAGACCGCCGTAGTGACCGCCACAAACGCTACTACTGCGCCGTCAAGTCGTGTGTGTATCCCCCCACCCCACTTTGGTCTTTGGATCACGTGCTGGACCCGTGATTGACGGCTATTTCCCTTGCGGAAGAGAGCTCATAGCTCGTATGACCTTACACGCACACACACACACACACACACACACACACACACACACACACACACACACACACACACACACACACACACAACTC
>NC_134813.1:40971076-40973576 GCF_046742065.1 Oratosquilla oratoria | reverse complement strand
ATAACCGACCGCGGGGGAGGGGGGGTGTGTACAACAGAAAACGGTAAAATGGTAATACTTTCGGCTTACATCCTTAGGTAAAGAGAGAGAGCGAGAGAGAGAGAGAGAGAGAGAGAGAGAGAGAGAGAGAGAGAGAGAGAGAGAGAGAGAGAGAGAGAGAGAGAGAGGGGAGAAAGAGAAGGAGGAAACAAGAGAATACAGGGGAAATGAGAAGAGGAAATGGAGGAGTACTAGTACTGTAAACGCCAAATGAGAGCAATACATATATATATATATATATATATATATATATATATATATATATATATATATATATGTATATATATATACTGTATATATATGAGCAAATTATGTGAGTTTGTATTAAAGAAAATCACATCAAGCAGAATAACAATGGATCAATTATAAGTAGTCATCTAGTTAAAATAATGTCTTTGTAACCACCTAGTTGTTAAAGACTGGTTATCATCCAAATGTTAACACCTTGTTATTGTCACCTAGTAGTAGTTACGTAGCTCTTCTTACACAGATACATGCTACAAGACAGAGACAATGACGCATTCCCCTTCCTCTCTCTCTCTCTCTCTCTCTCTCTCTCTCTCTCTCTCTCTCTCTCTCTCTCTCTCTCTCTCTCTCTCTCTCTATCTCTCTCTCTCTCTCCCCCATAGGGGAAGGACAGACGAAGGATATCCAAAGAGCTTTAAAGCCAACAGGAAAGTCTTTGGTCTAAGGACTGGAGGTCAAGATATGGATGGAGCGTGGGGGCGTAAGTGAGCATGGGGGCGTAAGGGGGCATGTGGTGGAGGCGTGGTGGGCGTGGGGGGCGTGGGGGTGGTTGTAGGGGCGTTGGGGTGACGTGTGGGGGCGTGTGAGGGGCGTGGGGGGCGTAGGGGCGTGGGGGCTTGGGTGTGGGGGTCGTGGGCGTGAGGGCGAGGGGGTGACGTGTGGAGGGCGTGTGGGGGGGTGAGGAGATGTGGATGGGAATGAATAGCATGCAGGGACCAGAGCATTAGGAAATGAGACAAGTGCAGAGCCAATGAAGAAAACCCTAGTGGGGAGGTGAGAGTGGAACGTGAGAATGGGAGGTGAGAGTGGAGGGTAAGAGTGGGAGGTGAGAGTGGGACGTGAGAGTGGGACGTGAGAGTGGGACGTGAGAGTGGGAGGCGAGAGTGGGAGGCGAGGGTGGGAGGTGAGAGAGGGAGGTGAGAGTGGGAGGTGAGAGTGGGTCGTGAGAGTGGGAGGTGAGAGTGGGAGGTGAGAATGGGAGTTCAGAGTGGGAGGTGAGAGTGGGAAGTGAGAGTGGGTAATGAAAGTGAGAGTGGGTATTGAGAGTGGGGAGGTGAGAGTGGGGGGCGAGAGTGGGAGGTGAGAGTGGGTCGTGAGAGTGGGACGTGAGAGTGGGTCGTGAGAGTGGGACGTGAGAGTGGGACGTGAGAGTGGGACGTGAGAGTGGGACGTGAGAGTGGGACGTGAGAGTGGGACGTGAGAGTGGGACGTGAGAGTGGGACGTGAGAGTGGGAGGTAAGAGTGGGTCGTGAGAGTGGCAAGTGAAAGTGGGTAGGGAGAGTGGAAGATGAGAGTGGGTAGTGAGAGTGGGGAGGTGAAAGTGGGAGGCGAGAGTGGGAGGCGAGAGTGGGAGGTGAGAGTTGGAGGCGAGAGTGGGAGGTGAGAGTGGGAGGTGAGAGTGGGTAGTGAGAGTGGGGATGTGAGAGTGGGTGGTGAAAGTGGAAGGTGAGAGTGGGAGGTGAGAGTGGGAGGTGAGAGTGGGAGGTGAGAGTGGGTCGTAAGTGTAGGACATAAGAGTAGGAGGTGAGAGTGGGAGGTGAGAGTGGGAGGTGAGAGTGGGAGGTAAGATTCGTTAGTGAGAGTGGGAGGTAAGGGTGGGTCGTGAGAGTGGAAGGTAAGAGTGGGAGGTGAGAGCGGGACTTGAGAGTGGGAGGTGAGAGTGGGAGGTGAGAGTCGGTAGTGAGAGTGGGAGGCAAGAGTGGGTCGTGAGAGTGGGACGTGAGAGTAGAAAGGGACAGTGGAAGGTAAGAGTGGAAAGTGAAAGTGGGAGGTGAGGGTGGGATGCGAGAGTGAGAGGTGACAGTAGAAAGTGAGAGTAGAAGGTGAGAGTGGGAGGTGAGAGTCAGAGGTGAGAGTGGGAGCTGAGAGTGGGAGAAGAGAGTCACACTGACCACGTTTATTTTCGTTCGTTATTGAGCATTTAAAAAAATCACAACATCCTTGCGATTCACCAAGGCCTTGGATCACGTGTTAGACTCGTGATCGACAGCTATTTTCCTCTCGGAAGAGAGCTCTGAGCTCACATGTGACCTTACACGCATACACACACACCCCAACTTCCCGTCCACGAGAGTTGGAGTAACGACTCGCAGCGCAGCGATACTAAAATCATTTCATCCCTGGGCGGAATTCGAACCCGGACAGCTGTAGTGGCGGCCGGGAACTCTACCAACTGCGCCATCGTGTCGTGATAAATTATTTGTGATTTAGGTTG
>NC_134813.1:40963576-40966076 GCF_046742065.1 Oratosquilla oratoria | reverse complement strand
TTGATTTTCTCTCTGGAATTAATCCAACTATTCTGAACAAAATCGAAGTCATCTGCCTCTCTCATTTTTATTTATCTATTTAAACTACCATTACCATTATCACTATTACTATTTATTCTATGTACCTTTTTTATTTTTTGAGGTCAAGAAGAGTTCCTTCAGACTGTGTGTGTGTGTGTGTGTGTGTGTGTGTGTGTGTGTGTGTGTGTGTGTGTGTGTGTGTGTGTGTGTGTGTGTGTGTGTGTGTGTGTGTGTGTGTGTGTGTGTGTGTGTGTGTGTGTGTGTGTGTGTGTGTGTGTGTGTGTGTATGTGTGTGTGTGTGTGAGATTCACCATGGTCTTGGATCACATGTTGGACACGTGATCGACAGCTACTACTCTCCCGAAGAGAGTTCAGAGCTCATATATGACTGATCTATGGGTAATACTGTGACCTTACACACACACACACACCCAACTCCGCTCCCATGAGAGTTGGAGTAGCAAATCTCAGCACAGCGATACTGAAGTTATTTCAGCCTAGGGCGGGATTCGAACCCGGTCCGCCGTAGTGGCAGCCGGGAACTCTACCACTGCGACACGATTCGTGTGTGTGTGTGTGTGTGTGTGTGTGTGTGTGTGTGTGTGTGTGTGTGTGTGTGTGTGTGTGTGTGTGTGTGTGTGTGTGTGTGTGTGTGTGTGTGTGTGTTGATAATGGAGAGACGAAGCCAGAAACAATATTTAAAGTAAACGCCCCGAGAAGGTTCTACTGAATTCCGAGAACCGACTATAAAAGAAATCAATATAATCATTGTTCCTCCGAGTGTGTTTAAATTCAACACACACACACACACACACACACACACACACACACACACACACACACACACACACACACACACACACACACACACACACACACACACACGTACACGTGCACACACACACACACACACACACACACACACACACACACACACACACACACACACACACACACACACACACACACACACACACACACACACACACACACACGCACACACGAAGTTATGTGGATATGAATCTAAGTATGATGACTGGAGAGTAAGAGACGGGATTCCATGAGCATTGCTACTTTTCTGTAATTATGCATTCACATACACACAAAGAGAAACAGGCAAAAGAGAGAGGGAAGAAGAGAGAGGGAGAGAGAGAGAGAGAAGGGAGACAGAGAGAGAGAGAAGAGAGACAGACACACACACACACACACACACAGAGAGAGAGAGAGAGAGAGAGAGAGAGAGAGAGAGAGAGAGAGAGAGAGAGAGAGAGAGAGAGAGAGAGAGAGAGAGAGAGAGAGAGAGAGAGAGAGAGAGAGGGAGAGAGAGAGAGAGAGAGAGAAAATGAGAGAGATAGAGAGATAGAGAGAGAAGGAGAAAGAGATAAGGAGAAAGAGAGAGGAGAGAGAGAAAAGGGAGAGAGAGAGAGAAAAGGGAGAGAGAGAAGGGAGAGAGAGGGAAGGGAGAGAGAGAGAGAGAGAGAGAGAGAGAGAGAGAGAGAGAGAGAGAGAGAGAGAGAGAGAGAGAGAGAGAGAGAGAGAGAGAATGAAAGAGTCAGACATGTACACATGTACGTACAATATTGTGTACACACACAGACACACACATTCCCTCAATACATAATCACAGCACGAGCCCAGACGCTCACTGAATTGAGTACAATCAACCCATCTCGAATCATAGAAAAAGAAAATTATGATTCAATTCGATCAACAGATTGGCCCATTTTTTTTTTTTTTTTTTTTTTTTTTTTTTTTTTAATCTGTTTCCGTAAGAGTTAAGTGAGGGAAAATATCCAATCAGCATAGTTCTTATCGGAATTGTTGTTAAATTGGGGCTACCAGGAACGTCCATGTTTTCTTCATACCTTGGTCTTGAGTGGGAATCACATGTTATGTATGTTGGTAACTGCTTCCGTGTTGTGTTGTGTTGTGCTCTGTTGTGTTGTGTTTTGTTGTGATGTGTTGTGTTGTGTTGTGTTGTGTTGTGTTGTGTTGTGTTGTGTTGTGTTGTGTTTTGTTGTGTTGTGTTGTGTTGTGTTGTGTTGTGTAAGAGGGAAGAAGGAAGAATGAAGAAGGAAGAAGGAAGAAAAAAGAAGGAAGAAGAAAGAAGGAAGAAGCAAGAAGGAAGAAGCAAGAAGCAAGAAGGATGAAGGAAGAAGAAAGAAAGAAGGAAGAAGAAAGAAGAAGGAAGAAAAAAGAAAGAGGAAAGAAGAAGGAAGAAGGGAAAAATAAAGAGGAAGAAGGAAGAAGAAAGAAGGAAGAAGGAAAGAGGAAAAGGAAGGAGGAAGGAAGAAGAAGGAAGAAGGAAGAACGAAAAAGGAAGGAATAAGAAGGAAGAAGGAAGAAGGTAAAAGGAAAAAAGAAAGAGGAAGAAGGAAGAAGAAAAAAGGAAAAAGGAAGAAGGTAGAAGTAAGAAGGAAGAAAGAAGAAAGAAGAAAGAAGAAAGAAGAAGGAAGAAGTAAGAAGGAAGGAGGAAGAA
>NC_134813.1:40951076-40956076 GCF_046742065.1 Oratosquilla oratoria | reverse complement strand
ACAGCCAAAAATCCACAAAACTACTCCACTCACCCAATAGGTCTGAAGATCCTCAAATTTGACTCACCCGCGACCCTGAGTGTTTATCCTGGTATTCTTCATTTTATTCACCTCACATGACTCATAACTATTTCCTCACACTCATACAGGAATTCCAATATCCAAAGATCCCTCACTACCAAGCGTCACCTAACCAAGTGCTTTACTAAGCATAGGGATATGCAATACCAAGTATCGAGGGTCTATGGCAGCGTTTCTCAAGCAGGGTTCCCCGGAACCCTAAGCTTCCGCAAAAGGTCCCTAAGGGTTCCGCGAGAACAAGTGAGATAAGCTAATGCATTTTTTATTTTTTATCTAACTTCATATACGTGATATAATTAAACACGCACGACATATTCTTGGTTATTGTGATAATGTAATATCATCCTATCATCCTATCTAACCTATTATTACGATGAAAATAAAATGAGATTTTTTTTTTTTTTTTTTTTTTTTTTTTTTTTTTGCACAGGGGTTCCTTGAGACATGCAAATTATTTCAAATGTTACGCAAGGGTAAAAAGGTTGAGAAACGCTGGTCTATAGAATCGGATGTTGACATCTTCATAATGTAAATATCAAGACCTTTCATATGTGATTCGGGCGTGAGCGTCATCCGGCACGCCAAGACTTCATGTGAGATCCTTGTGGTACAAATGTATAATAGACAAAGTAATCCCCATAGGGCTTTGATTAACCCTCCTAACATGTGGGCCTACGCGATTACAGGTGCCCACCCACCACCCAACCCCCACTTCGTGTTCTTTCTGGTTTGAAAACTAACAAGGGCTTTGGCACCCAAAGTCAGGAAGGCCTTTGGAAGAAAGGAAAGAAAAAAAAAATCAAGAAAGAGGCGGGACCTTTGTGGTCAAAGAACAAAGGCAAGGGGACCCGAAGTCTTTAATAAAGGTTCCAGAAGCAAGAAGAATCTTTGTGACCGAAGAATTCGGGTAGTGTAACCCGACGTCTTTCAGAAAAAAAAAAAAAGTCTAAAGGGCTCTTGAGGAGGAGAACGTAAAGTCCTTTAGGAAAGAGGGATAATGAGGCAAAATAACTTACCACAGAGTCTTCGAGAACTTCGGGATTCATCCAAGCAAAGTCCTTCTTCAGCCGAAGTAGAGACTCTTCACTCTATATCATTGATAGATAAATAGAAAATAAATATGTCTATTTTTAGCAAAATTATCTAGCCGGTGACGGTGAATTGGTAACAGTCTACGAGAACTGTTTGGCTGAGAGTGGTGACGTCACAGCAATGGGGACAACTGATTGGCCGAGAGTGGTGACGTCACGGCAACGGTGGCGACTGATTGGCCGAGGACGTTGACGTCACGGTAACGTATACGATTAATTGGCCGCGAGCGAAGGGCAGGGCACGAAGCGCCCGCTCGCGAAGCGAGCAGAGCCGCAGGCCAAGCCCCCATGGCAAAGCCGGCGCTTGTAATCAATAAATTTCTCTTTGGAAACATTTCCCAAAAACTAGGAAAAAATTGACACTTTCTGTGTTTCCTTTACTTCCCCTACTTTCTTCGTCTTTCCTTTCGCAAAAAGCTTTTGATGTAATTGCAGACATTGCTGGACACTTGGAGACTCAAAATTCACCCCCAGAGAAGAAAGAGTCCGAGATATAATTAAAAAAAAAAAAAAATCATGTAAAAAAGTGAACGAAACCGAGATGAAGTTGATAGATCTCGTGAGCTCGGTCAGGGTAGCGAGTGCCAACCCCTCGGGGCACCTCCAGATGATGACGAGTGTTGAAGACGGAGGGAAATGTTTCTCTTCGACGTTGCTCTTGCAGTTATCGTTTCCTCTCTTTCCTCTCTTCTCTCTCTTTTCTCCCCTTTTTTCTCTTTTCTTTTTCCGCGCTTTCCCTATCTAACCTCTTTTTCTTTCTCATTTGTTTTCTCTCATTTTTATTTCTTCACTTACTCTCTTCTCTCTCTTTTCTCTTCTCCCTTCTTTTCCTTTTTTTTCCTCATTTTTTCCTCGCTTTCACTCTTTTTTTCCTTCTTATTCCTTCATTACTAGATTTATACATTTTATCTATTTACTCTATTCATTCTACTATTTCATTTTTTCATTCCTACTACCAGTTTCTTGTGACTCCAACACCCACCACCCTCCACCCACTCACTCACTCCCCCCAAACCAATCACCCCCAGAACCCCACCACCCCCACCCAACCTTCGAGCTCTTCAATTACTGTTGGTTTCAAGTTTTGAAATAAAAAACAACTTTTATATTCTCCACATCCCGAGACTGCAAATGTAGCCGCCACCCACCAAATTCCAACAGCATTCCATAAGGTTGGGGAGAATTGTCATACTGTCTCAGGGGTTTCTCAGATTCTATCGGTCATTCGGCTACTGTATCGCTCACAAGTTGAAATCTCATTCCTCGTGTCGTCTCTAATGTTCGCTGAGTCGGGTCAGCCGACAGTTCTGTGACCGAAAGAAAGAAAGAAAAAAAAAAAGAAAAAAAAAGGGAGAGGGAGGGAGGTGGATGCAGACTGGAATAAAGTGGGAAGGAATGTATTTAATGCAGACAAGAGAGGATTGGGGGAGTTAAGGAAGGATTAATGGGGGTTTGTGGAGAAAGTTATGGTGGGAGGTTTGTGGTGGGGGGCTTATTTGGGAGATAGTGGGGAATAATGATTAATGTGTGTGTGTGTGTGTGTGTGTGTGTGTGTGTGTGTGTGTGTGTGTGTGTGTGTGTGTGTGTGTGTGTGTGTGTGTGTGTGTGTGTGTGTGTGTGTGTGTGTGTGTGTGTGTGTGTGTGTGTGTGTGTGTGTGTGTGTGTGTGTGTGTGTGTGTGTGTGTGTGTGTGTGTGTGTGTGTGTGTGTGTGTGTGTGTGTGTGTGTGTGTGTGTGTGTGTGTGTGTGTGTGTGTGTGTGCATATGGGCGCGTGCGTGTGTACACTCACGTGTGTATTTTTGCACGCAAGCGAGTATGTGTGAAACACAAAAACCACGCAACACACACACACACACGGGCACAAGATACAAGAGACAAGCCGTCCTTCTTTATACGTCTTTATTCCTCGAAACTAAAACCAATTCAAGTCTCAGCTACGTACAGAGTTCCTTGAACTTCATTCAATTTCTATCAACGTATGTTGCACATCACAGCTCTCGCTGCAATGGACGAGAGTCTAATTGTGCTAGAAAGGGAGGCTCCTTCCAATCTAGAAGACTGGAATCAACTTCTAGTTGTGCAACGCTCGAAGTAGCTCGTATCTTAGAACCGAGTCACGTAAATCCAGACCAGGGAACTCGCTGGGGTAGGTTCCCGCTTTATATTATGTGGTGAATATACTCGTTCTATTTTTCTTACATGGTCTGACTTGGAGTGAATAAGCCCATTTAACTATATTTGGCTGCCAAGGAATCAGGCTCACATATAAGTAACCTTTTCTTAAGGCAACTTCGTAATTCATTGCTTGTGTACATTGCTGCAGATGCGCCAAGTATGTTTTGTACAACCTTAACGTGGGTGTTGTTATTGTGGCCGATTTTGGTCATGCATATTCTGCATGACAAATAATGCAATTACGTTTTCCGTTAAGGTTACTTCTTTGTGTACTCGTTATAATACCGTTTTAGGTGGCTATCGTATCGTTTCAATGCATATATTACAATGTTTGAGGTCATGTTGCAAATACATAAACAGCAAGGCATAAAACGTATCGGTCATTGAGAATTGATTATCCCGTGTAAAATGCACGAAGATCTGCGAAAAATTCCTTGACTTTTTGATAAAGTCATATCTATATAAACTCAACCTTATAACCATGTAGTCTTCTTTGTGTTCTTTATGAAGAAGCTCATTGATCAAAACATTATGGAAACTGTTGCGTTATTTCTATGACCATGTCTGCGTTGTTTGTCTGCTCACATTGTATTGTGTACGCAACAGAAATCAAACCTTCGCAACATCTATTACCAATGAACCTCTACATGATTAACTGATTAATCTATTCATTTGGCTTAACGTTGTGAAAATCCCCTTATCAGGAGACTTGGACAATGCCCCTTACAGAGGACATTGTAGCGAAACAGGGTTCGAACAGCCATCCCCTCAACCTCCGTCGCAAACAGAGATGCTCTAACTCTCTAAAGCCAGTGATCGTTCATAATCCATCATCATACTGTTTACCAAAACTACAAACAGGGAAACACTTATTGTATTATGTCTAACGCCAGGCGATGTTACTCAGTTAGAAAGAGGTATTAATGATACATGGACTCAGAAATTTGCCTTACGAAGAGAGGCTTAGGCACCTTAACCTACACTCTCTGGAAAGACGCAGAGTGCGGGGTGATCTAATAGATGTGTTCAAGTGGATCAAAGGCTTTAACAAGGTGATGCAAACAAGGTCATCATATTAAAACAACAGGGTAGGACTCGCAGTAATGGACTTAAATTGAACAAATTTAGATTTAAGAAGGAAATAGGCAAGAATTGGTTTACTAATAGGGTGGTCAACGAATTGAATAGATTTAGTAACCATGTAGTGAGCGCTGAAACTATCTTTTGTTTTAAGAAACGGTTAGACAACTTTATGGATGGGGATGACAGGTGGTGATGGATATGGAGCTGCTTAGTGTAGGCCATATGGTCTCTTGCAGTCTCCTTCATTCTTATGTTCTTATTAAACATCCTAGAGAGCGTTGCAAGATTCTAGTAATACCTAGATATCTTATCACAGATAATCAATTATCCAGAGGGGGAGAGTTAATGTCACATAAACTGAAGAAGATATACGCTCTACAACTCCCAGCGAATCTGCATAATTGAAGCAAGAGGCGACAGAATTTCTGTTCTTCACTGTACAGTGGCATGCAAAAGCACTGAATCACATGATATTTACATTGTACAAACACAACGCTTGTCGCAGACTATTCGATATATTTTCTTAAAGAAGATACTTTATGGTGTTAAGTCAATATTCTAAAACGATAT
>NC_134813.1:40946076-40948576 GCF_046742065.1 Oratosquilla oratoria | reverse complement strand
ACAAAACAGTGACACACAATATAGACTTTGTTATATAGTTATCTAATTGCATTTAATTAATTGTCAGAGATGGACGCGTTCCAAGGTGCGTTCCTCGGGGCCTGAACTGACACATATATAGTCAGGACACCGAGGAACGCACCTAGGAACACACCGAGGAAAATGCCCAGCTCTGTTAATTGTGATGTGTAGGAAACGATCTACGCTCGTGGGGATTCCGCGTGTTTTCATTGGTATGTGTGTATGTATGTATGTATGTATGTATGTATGTATGTATGTATGTATGTATGTATGTATGTATGTATGTATGTATGTATGTATGTATGTATGTATGTATGTATGTACGTATGTATGTACGTATGTACGTACGTACGTACGTACGTATGTATGTATGTATGTATGTATGTATGTATGTATGTATGTATGTATGTATGTATGTATGTATGTATGTTGTATGTATATATATATGTATGTATGTATGTATGTATTTATGTATATATAAATAAGTAAACAAAGAAATAAGTAGATAAATTAATAAAAAGATAAAAACAAATATATAAATAGATAGAAAAATAAACAAAATAAATAGATGAATAAATAAATAAATGGATAAATGGATAACCCACAGTACAGGAATTTGTCTGAAGGGGACTGAATTCATCTCGATTGACTTCTCTTTCTTCTGACCTGCTGACGACCTTTGCGGTTGACACAAAGATTTTATTCAGCCGAAGGGTACCCCCACACCCCTCCCACCACCACCATCACCCCTCTGACATAAACCTAGAACCCGTGGTTCTCAACCTTTGTTTTTGGACATTATGGCCCACCTAATCACCTTTAAAATCCTGATATCCTCCACCCATGTGGTGATATACAATTCTTCTCATTCGAAAAAATAAACACCCCTTCTGTTGATAAAGCATAAAATCTTGGTTTAAAACCACTTCAGAAGAACAAGGCATCAGTGGGAAATAAGAACCAAAATAAATTTATAAAAAAAAAAAATAAAAAAAATTACCCAGACTTCCTAAGTTGCCCTCAATTGCCCCCCCCATCTTAAAAATCATATTGCCCACCTGAAAAACCGAATTGCCCACCTGTGAGGCAACTCCCCCCCCCCCCACCCATCCCAAACAAAGTTGAGAAACGTTGAGTCCCAGAAGCAATCACTCCCACCCTCAGTTCGGAGGTTGACCTAATTCCTCGAAGTAAGATATGTCACTTCGGTATTTCCGCCCCCTCCTGCTTACGCTTACCGGGGCGGTGGCACCTTACACCCGTCTCCCAAGTGACACTCTTGGCGCCAGAGGGAATTATGCTTGGGGGGGGGGGGCACACAGTAGCCAGCCAACCACCGATGTCGCCACAGGGAAGAATGGCGACAAAGGAATGGGGAGGGAGGAGGTAAGGAAAGGAGGGAAGGGAAGGGAAGGGGGGGTGAAGGAATGAGGTGAAAGAAGAGGGAGGTAGTGAAGGGTAGGGAGGAGAGAAGAGGTGCAGGGAGGGGGAGGAGGGGAGGGAAAGAGGAAGAAGAGAAGGAGGCCAAGGAATGAAAGAAAGAGGAGGAAGTGAAGGAAAGGGGGAGGAGGTGAAGGAAGGGGGAGGGAGAAGAAGGGAAGCTGGAGGGAGTGAAAGGAGGGGGGAGGCTGTGAAGGGAACAGAAAGGAGATGAAGGGAGGAGGAGGAGGGGGAGGAGGAGGAGGAGGAGAAGGAAAAGGAAGGAGATGGAGGAGGGGAAGGGGAAGGGAGGGGAGGGGAGGGGAGGGGAGGCGAGGAGAGGGGAGGAAAGGTAATTCAAGTAAAGGTAGAGAAAGCAATCCAATGGAGTGTTTATCTGTTACTTATTTCTCCAAATATTCGTTTACATACTTGCATATTCATCCGCTTGTCTTGCAATTATTTCATATTCAACTTGTAATAATATTTATCTGTTCATTCAGTTATCGGCTTCCAATATTTATTTATTTTTTCATTTATCTGTTTACTAATGTATCTATATGTTAAAATATTCAGTTATCGGCTTCCAATATTTATTTATTTTTTCATTTATCTGTTTACTAATGTATCTATATGTTAAAATATTTATGTAGTTACCTGTTCTGCAGCCAGATCGATATGACCTAAAAGTGACCTACCAGCGCGCTTTTCCTTTGCAAAAAAATAGGTCAATGATTTAACTGAGAGAAACTGGGAGATTAATAGATCAATGATTTGAAAGAAACAGTTGAAAGGAAGGAGAGAAAGAAGAAAGGAGAGAGAGAGTTAGAGGGAGAGAGGGCAGAAGAGAGCAATCGAGGGAGGGAGGGAAGAAGTAAAGGAAAGGGAGGGGAGGAAGGGAGGGGAGGAAGGGAGGGGAGGAAGGGAGGGGAGGAAGGGAGGGGAGGAAGGGAGGGGAGGAAGGGAGGGGAGGAAGGGAGGGGAGGAAGGGAGGGGAGGAAGGGAGGGGTGGAAAAGGAAGAAGGAAGGGAAGGCGAGGTGAAGGGAGGAATCGAGGTAA
>NC_134813.1:40926076-40931076 GCF_046742065.1 Oratosquilla oratoria | reverse complement strand
TATCTGACAAGCTTACGAAAGCAGGCCTACCGATACTGATAAGTCTACAATATTAATTTCAGAAAACTTCGTCTGCTGTGTCATAATGCATCCTTAAGTTATGACCTTTTTTGGGGGGGTTGGGACTCAACACAATATAGCCAAACAGGTGTGATGCGCGAGTGATCGAGCAAATGAAGTTGACACTTTGTCCGCGCAATGACACTTTACTTATTTATTTGTTTGTCTATTTGTTTGTTTGTCTGTCTGTTTGTTCATTGTCAGGTCATCTCAGCACATTCATCCCTTCCTTAGGATGACGTTCTTTTATGTTTCTCTTCTGGTTAATACCAAGTTATTTTAATCGATTTAGGGTAAGATCTTGTATCAAACCACACCAGTCAATGAGATGAATTACATTCCCTCCCCACCTCTTCCTCCCTTTATATCTTTTTATTTTCCCAAGGACAAACATTTGTATTCGTTTCTCGGGACAACGCCTCATTAAGGTTAACTGAATCACTTTAGAGTTACAGTGGCGCACTTTAAGACCTTTGTTCCATGTCGTCATGTGATTTCAATCAAGTTAGACCAATACGTGTCGACTGGGTTAGACCTCTCTAGAGCATCCTCCTTCTCTAAGAGAATTCTATTCTACAAAGGTTTTTATCTAAATAAATCCAAACTATTTTTATTCAGCTTAGGATAAGATTCCGAGGTATCAAAGTCGTATATACGTTCAATAAATATTGAATGCGAGAAACCTTTTGTGACGAGTGAGGAGACCAGCTCGACATCTTTTTGTGCTTCAGACCATCGAGTCAACAGAACGTGAGATACTTAATGGCGCCTTGCTGGCCTGCTAACCTTTACCAAGGAGCATATTTGGTATTCGCAATGGATCTGAATGAATGCGTGGAGGAAGGGAATTGTCCATTCATAAGATTTTTTTTATTTTTTTTTTTTTTGGCTGAAGGTGATTTCAAAAACACACAGGTCACATGAACGTCACCCAGATGATTGGTAAAGGAGTGAAGGAATAAAATCATCTGGCGGCAGCTTAAAGAGATACATTTAGACACAGTTTTCGATCGAGTTAGTTGAGGCAACTCTTAACCTTCTGGTCTGGACAACATCCTTGCCAGTTTATCCATAATCTTAGAATCGCTGACCAACTAGTCTACAACAACAACAACAAAAATAACAACAACAACTTTCTAGTGGTGAATTTCTTTTGCTTTCATAGTTAGAAAGTATATAGAATAGCTTAAGATAAAATTCAAGTAGAATAGATTAAAATAGTAAATCCTACCGACAGGAGAACTCTCAATTCATAACGATGTTTGACGAAGAAAAAGGAATCAATAAGATAAAACAAAAACAAAAATCAGCTAGAAAAAAAATAAATAAACAAACAAATAAATAGATAAACAAATAAGATCGATATAGAGATGAGATATATAAATGAGCAAGATAAATCAAATGAATAGATAAATAAACAAATAAAAAACAGGAAGAAATAGAAAAAATGCAACAAATGACAAGTAGACGCACAATCAGCCAAGTAGACAATGAAATAAAGTTACTATTATGAATTATTTTACATTGGTGAGATTGTTGCTGTTCTGGACTGTAGTTCACCAGCGCTTCTATCTTTGTGGACAATCTCGTACCTTTATCATGCACACTATCTACGAGGTTTGGGAAAATATTTTTCTCATTTCTTGATTAACCCATTTGTGCTAAGCTCTAGAAATTCTAATTGACGCAAGATGATTCTATCCACATGAGAGTGTGGAACGGGGAACTCCGATAACCAAAACTAGAGACAAAATTATATATACATATATATATATATATATATATATATATATATATATATATATATATATATGTATATACTGTATATATATATATATATATATACATATGTATATATGAATATATATATATACATATGTATATATATATACTGTATATATATATATATATGATATACA
Source organism: Oratosquilla oratoria (assembly GCF_046742065.1). NCBI lineage: Eukaryota > Metazoa > Arthropoda > Malacostraca > Stomatopoda > Squillidae > Oratosquilla > Oratosquilla oratoria. Next base: position 40,929,097 of record NC_134813.1, on the reverse strand, counting down.
TATGTATATATATATATATTACATATATATATGATATACATATGTATATATATATATATATATATATATGTATATATATGTGTGTGTGTGTGAGTGCGTGTGTGTGTGTGTGTGTGTGTGTGTGTGTGTGTGTGTGTGTGTGTGTGTGTGTGTGTGTGTGTGTGTGTGTGTGTGTATGTGTGTGTGTGTGTGTGTGTGTGTGTGTGTGTGTGTGTGTGTGTGTGTGTGTGTGTGTGTGTGTGTGTGTGTGTGTGTGTGTGTGTATGTGTGTACGTATGTATACATCCTATATGAATTATCATTCTAATAGATAAATCCCATCTTCTCTTGGTTTGACTCGTTCAGCTGAACAAAAGCGTCTCTCGTTAGCCAGAATAAAATCTACACATCACAAACAAATGCTAAGATCAACACGTAAGCTGATACTAGAAGTACTAGCAAAACTAGTTAAGTCAGCAATAGCCTTCAACAAGACTTGTGTTAACAAAAATCATCAAAATCGCTTCCAACCATGAGAAAAATTCGTGGTCGCCTAGGAACACATGTAAGCCGATCCTAGAAGTATCAACAAACCTAGAAAAGGCAGCAAAAGCCCTCAACAAGACTTGTGTCGACAAAAACGAGGAAAGTTCGGAGTCGACTACAAACACATGTGAGGGGCAGACCTCTGCAGAACAATTCATCTCTGCTTCCGAGAAGAATCCCCGACTTCTTGAAATCGTCGCATGGGAGAGGAGGAACAAGAGGGGAGGCTGGGGGGGGGGGATTGAGAGCGGGGGGGGAGTGATGAGAAGCCAGAAGAGGAGAAAGGATGGGAGGAAAATAGGACTGGGGGGAAAGGAAAGAGGGAAAAAATGAGGGAGGGGAGAAGGGAGGCAAAGGAGAGGAGGGACAAGAAGGGAGGCTGGGGGGGAAGGATTGGGAGTGGGGTAGGGAGTGATGAGAAGCAAGAAGAGGAGAAAGGATGGGAGGAAAATAGGACTGGGGGGAAAGGAAAGAGGGAAAAGGGAGGGAAGGGAGAAGGGAGGCAAGGGAGAGGAGAGAAAGGGAAGATAGGAAGAAGGGGAGAAGACGGAAAGAAAGAAAGAAGGGTAGGAGGTGAATGTATTGGTAATTGTGGAGAGAGAGGGAAAGGAAAAGATGGAGGAAGGGAAGAAGAGATATAGAAAAGAAAGAAGAGAGTGGGGGAGGAGGTGAATGGGGTGATGATCAAGGAGAGAGTGAGGAAGAGAGGGAGGAAGAGAGGGAGGGTGAGGGTTGAAGGGAAAGGAGGAAGTAGAAGTAGACAAACCCGAAAGACAGACAGAGGGTTGGGTAGGAGATAAGCGCCTCTTGGTGTAAACTCATCCCTAATATGTTCAGTTCCCCGTAGATTTCTCTGAAGCTTGACTGAAGTTTTATTCCCAAGGATTTTACTCTAAGCGTCACACTGTTTTAATCGCTTTAGAGGAACTCCTGGGAAGTAAAAGGTTAAAGATATTTTTCTCTATTATTATCATTATTTACTATTTTTTGTGTCTTTTTCTCTAACCACGCTTCCACCTGTAAACACATCCCACCCTTGTAAAAAAAAAAAAAAAAAAAAAAAAAAAAAAACCCACGAAATTCTTTCTTCGCAAGAACCCCTTCGGAGACCACGGACCCCTGCTGAGGAACCACTTGAGGAACCTCTGACCTCAAGAGTCTCGAGTTCGATATAAATTCACGAACTCGCAGAGTTCTTGAAGACGCGTCGCCAGCCTCTCAATACGGCGACGTAAACGTTCCGCCAGACGTTATAGAGGAAACGTTATGTGATTTTGATCTTTTACGAGGAAGACACCATCTTGAACGATGTCCTCAGCGGTCGATTCCCCATTTCCCTGAAGACAGACCCCTTACCTGAATAAAATAATTTAGTAATAGCCTCCCCCACTCCCACCTAAAAATAGATAAATAAATAAATAAAAAATAAAAAAAATAAGACGACACCGTCCTGAAGGAATCATGGGAGAAGGAGAGCAGAGAGGAGGAAGGGAGGAGAGGAGGAAGAGAGGAGAGGAGGAAGGGAGGAAAAGGAGAAGAAATAATAACAGATGAAGTGTTCAAGAGGCCAGATTTTATTTTTCTTATTTATTATTTTTATCTTTTCTTTTTTCATTTTTTTTTTCTTACTAACCCAGTAACCTCGAGGACCTAAATGTGATCATCAGAATTATGATCATAATAAAATAAATAGATAAATAAATAAATAGATAAATAATAAATAAATAAATACATAAATAAATAAATAGATAAATAAATAAATAAATAAATAAATAAATAAATAAATTAATAAATAAATAAATAAATAAATAAATAAATAAATAAATAAATAAATAGATAAATAAATAAATAGATAAATTAATAAATGAATAAATGAATTAATAAATAGAAATGAGGAAATAGATAAATAGATGAAGAGACAAACAAACAAATAGATAAACTATTGAAATAAGTGAATGATAAGTAAACAAATGGGTAACGAAACGAATAAAAAATTATTAGATAAACAAAACAATAAACAGACATGTAAATAAATAAACGTATAGATAAATGATTAAACATAGATAAACGATAAATAGATAAATAAACAAGAATAAAATAAACACACAAACAAATAGGCATCAAACATGAATAAACGATAAATAGATAAATAAACAAGAATAAAATAAACACACAAACAAATAGGCATCAAACATGAATAAACGATAAATAGATAAATAAACAAGAATAAAAATAAACACACAAATAAATAGGCAAATAAAGAAATAAACGTATAAATGATCAGGATACAAAAAACGTGAAATGTGAAGTGACGCTAAGAAAATGATTATGACTTGTCAACAACTTATTTGAGAATTTAATTCTGCCAAGCACCAGATAATTCTCTTAAGCTCAGAACAACGATGCATGTATGCTCCTGGTCGTGGGTTCGAGTCCCGCACTCCTCTCCAGTGTGTTACCTGTCCCAACACCCCCTAAATCACTTAGGGGCAAAGG
>NC_134813.1:40903576-40911076 GCF_046742065.1 Oratosquilla oratoria | reverse complement strand
AAACTCAACTGCTCGTTTTTTTTTTTTTTTTTTCTATTCTAGACAGAACGCGGTAAGCCGGGAATTATACTCGAGGAGAAAAACAAGATGAGATATATCCTTACTTCCGTGTGAGATCCCAGCTGTGTTTGGAGTTGGGTAGAGAATGCAGGACAGGATGGTGTGTGGATGGAGGAAGAAGAGAAGGAATGGAAAGGTTGAAGAGAGAAGTGGAAAGAAGACATCTCGATAGAGGGCTAGGAGGTCCAAAGACCGGGGAGAAACGAGGACAGAAAGTGTGGACTTGTAAAGGATTACAAAGGAGGCCTTTTGGTCCATAACTAGGTTGGATGCGAAAAAATTATAATAATGATAAATAGATAAGTAAATAGAATCATAATTATAAAATTGTAATAATAAATAAAATCATAATAATAAATAAGATTATGATAATATAAAGTAAATTATAATAATATAAATAATGATGACAAATAGATAAATCTAAATAATAAACAAGCAGGTAAATTGACAGATAAATAAATGATAAGCAAATAATAATAAACAGACAAATAATAACAAACAAATAAGCAAATAATATCAAATAAATGGCAGGCATTACAGCATCTTGCTTAGGTGTTTATCTAAACGAATCTTAAAGCTTCGAACTGAACTACATTGAGGAGCCGTCGAAGGTCAATAGATCCGTAGGTGAAACAGGTTGTCAGAGATATCCACGAAGGGCTTGGGCAGTCGACACCAAAGAATACATAGAGAGCTCTTGGGGAGGACACATCCTCATAAGAATAATTTTTAGTGTTTTTGTCGGAAACCCACAGTGCTTCTGTCCTTCGGGGCTGTATCAGGGTGTCCAATGAAACTGTCAAATAATGTAATAATAAAAAAGAAAAATTGTATTTGATACGAGCACTACAAAAACGAGCGTGCTGTCGCTTCGTATGCAGATTCAATACTGACTCTAAGCGACGCGACCACGCCAGACTTGGCGGGAAAACATACACGCTCAAACTGAACACTTGGTTCTTTATTACATATGTACAATATACAATAATAAATATACAATGACAATAACAAAATCAATATACAATAACTTCTATGACAATTATGCAATGGAAAAATACAACCACAATTGAACACTTCGCAAGTACAATATATAATACTTGTACAATGTTGTGCGTAATTATAATATGTATCATACCATTACAAGGCGGTATCGTTCCTAAGAAGCTGAGATGTAGAAGTGGTAAAGGAAAGATGCTTGAGGTGATAGCAGAGGAGAAGGACAGACGTACTTAAAAGTGACCAACATTCATTTGTGAACGTTGACGAGTCTTTAGTCAAACAAGAATGCTTCGTGACTCTGGTCCGTAGGGATATCACTAAAGTCCCTGAAACCTCGACTTCATAAAACAGAAAACATTCTCCATATGAGGAAACGTAAAGATGAACGAAAGCAAAGATGGACGGGGCGGAAGACACAGAGAGGAGAGAGAAGGTGAAAGGAGAAAGACGGAGCAATAAAAGGATGATAGCAGTAAAGCTGTCAAATCAAGAGAGTAACAGCGGAACCTGAGAGGAAAAATGAAAGAAAATGAGACCATTAGAGAAATGGGGAGTGGAAAGAGAAAGAAGAGGAAGGAAAGGGAGAGGAAAAAGAAAACGGTGTCTGGGTCGAGAGCTGAGATCGAGAGAACGAGAGAGAAAGGGAATGAAGAAAACTAAAAAGAAAAAGGAAAATAACAATGGGAGGGGGCGCCGGGTGTTGGACAAAAAAATGGCGAACGAGTCAAGGACAAAGAACAATTAGAAGAAGAAAAAATCCCCCTTCCTTCGCTATATTGCCCTACTTTTATGTATTTTTTCTGGCTGACGTAAGACGATTTTAAACAGCTGAAAGGCACGAAGAAACTTGCGGCGGTATTCTTTAAAAAAAAATATTTCCTTATACAAATCTTATATAAATCCATGGAAGGGAAAGATTTATATAAGGAAAGAATATCTTTAAGAATACCACCGTAAGATTCTTACGGTAGTATTCTTAAAGAAAAAAAAAATCCTTATACCACCATTAAGATTCTTATGGTAGTTTTCTTAACAAGAAAAAAATATTTCTTTATATATTTCCCTTCTAAGGATTTATATAAGATCTATATAAGGAAAAAAATTTTCTTTAAGAATATCACCATTAGGTCTGACCAAGATTACGATCGATCAAGATTCCGTTTAGGCCTAACGCTGTCCCTCAAATGAATATAATAGTCTGAATCTTAGCCAGAATAAAGATCTAAAACGTACCGTTGCCGATATCCAAACCTGATACTCCACATTCTGGACCTAATGTACCTTTCAATATTATCATTATTCTATTTGTTATTATTTATATTATCATAATTTTTTTTCTATCATTTATATATATATTTTTGTTTGCATCCGACCAAGTTATGGACCAAAAGGTCTCCTGTCGGCATGCTCCACCTATGTAATCCTTTGTAAGTGTTTAGTACATTTGAGTACACCAAAGTCCCCTGATAAATTAAGTGATTTTTCGTAAATAGAATTATAGTTATCCAATAATTACATAATGGATCAGATTAATACATCTTCGATATTACGTTATCATAGCACATACCTACATACATATACCACAGGCTTTCTCCTCCTTGCACGGGGGGTAGCCACGTTATCATAGCGACTGTTTTAAAGTGAAGTTTGAGAAGAAGAAGGCGAGGCTGGCAGGAGACAGTCTAGAGAAAGAGAAAAGATTGAAAATGTAAAAAAAAAAAAAAAAAAAAAAAAAAAAAAATCTCTCCGGATTTCAGACGACCAAGAGAGAGAGAAAATGGCAAGAGAGGAAGAGAAAAAATGAAGAAGATCTGTATTATTGGTTTATCTATTATTTTATATTATTTGTTTATTTCCTTGTCTTGTTTTGTATTATTTGTTTATTTGTTTGTCTTATTCTATATTATTTGTTTGTTTGTTATTATTTGTCTGTTTATTAATTATTTGCTTGTTTTTCATTTATTATTATTTATCTGTCAATTTATTGCTATTTACTATTTACCTGTTTGTTTATTATTTAACTATACCTATGCATTTATTTTATTTATTATTGATATAATTATGATTTTTTATTTCATTTTCTTTAACATATTTGTTTTCGCATCTGACCTAGTTATGGACCAAAAGGTCTCCTGTCGACATTCTCCGCCTTTGTCATCCTTTGTAATCCTTTGTGAAGGAAGAGAGAACTTAGAAAAAGAATGTAAAGGTCAGACAAAACCCTGGAGAGAAACAAGGAAGAAAGACACAAGAAAAAGAAGAAAAATGGCAAAGGAAGATATAGAGCCAATGGCTGATTTATAGCGGGTGATGAAAAAAGGGAGGAAGAGGGAGAGAAGTGAACAAAAAGAGCAAATAAAGAGGTGAGAAAAGGAAAGAGAGAGGAGAATGGAAGCAAATAAAAAGAAGAGGAAGCAAATGGAGATATTTTGGAGGGAAACACTAAAGAGAGAGAGAGAGAGAAGGAGAGAGAAAGAGAGAGGGAGAGGGAGGGGGAGGGATAGGGAAGGAGAGTGAGAGAGGGAGAGGGAGAGAGAGAGAGAGAGAGAGAGAGAGAGAGAGAGAGAGAGAGAGAGAGAGAGAGAGAGAGAGAGAGAGAGAGAGAGAGAGAGAGAGAGAGAGAGAGAGAGAGAGAGACAGTGTACAAAATAAGTAAAAAAGAATGAATGGGGGAAAAGTGAAATAAATGAGGAATAAAAGAAGAAATGTGAAGAAACACTTCTGAAAAGTAATGTAAAGATGAGGAAAAGAAAAACGAAATGGAGAGAGTGTTTGAATAGGAAGGAAGAAGGGAGGGAAGGGGAGAAGAGGGGAGAGGAGGGGGAGAGGAGGAGAGAGAAGGAGAGAGAAGGGGAGAAAAGAGATGTGGGAAGAAGAGGAGAAAGAAGAGGAGGGGAGGAGACAAAAGAGAGAAGAGGGAAGAGGAGGGGAGGATATGTGATTGGAGGAGAGGAGAGAAGAGGAGAGGGCAGGAGAGAGGGGAATCACCAGGTAGAGATAGGATGAAAAACACGAAAAGAAAGAAAGAAAAACAGACAGAAAGAAAGACAAAAATACAGACAGAAAGACAGAAAAAAGAAATACAAAGAAAGACAGAAAGATAGACAGGCAGACAGTAAGAAAAAGAAAGAAAAAAGAAAGAAAAAGAAAAAGAAAAAAGAAAGAAAAAAGAAAAAGAAAAAAGAAAAAAAGAAAATAGAAAGACAGAAAGACAGACAGAAAGACAGAAATACAGACAGAAAGACAGACAGAAAGAAAAAGAAAGACAGAAAGTCAGGCAGACAGAAAGAAAAAGAAAAAAGAAAAAGAAAGAAAAAGGAAAGAAAGAAAGAAAGAAAGAAAGAAAAACTTTGGGAGGAAACAGATTACTGACAACAAAACGACAATGGATGTGGAGTGTGTGTGGGGATGTGAGAGCGAGAAGGAAAAGATAGATAAAAGGTAAAAACGAAAGAGATGCAAGCGAGGGGTCAGGACAAAGGAGGAAGGAAAGATCAAAACAGAAAAAGAAAATTAAAACAAAGACAAAGAATGCTACGAAAGTGGGGAAAGAAGGTGAGGAAGAAATGGGTTAGAAGGATAAATGGGGGAAATGGAAAAAATCAAAAGAATGTTGAAGAAACGCGATTGATGAAAGGAGGAAAGAGAACAGATTGGAGGAGACAATTAAGGGTGAAAATGGGAAGAGGAAGTTAAAGAAAATGGAAGTACGAGTAGTGCTACATTGCTCAAGATCCGAGCGATGTGTCGGGAACTGGGGATAACCTTCATCCACAAGGGGCTAAGATGGATGGTGAGATGGATGAGACACGGATGGGTGTTGTATGGGTGTGGGGGGTGTATAAGCTCCGAATTGGCCACCCCTCCCTGGATAAGGGGGGAGGGGGAAGGGACCCGTTGGTGCTACCCTTGGGCAACAGCTGCGATAGCCTTCAGCGCAAATTACCAAAAAGATGTAACCCGCACGGAAATTGTATATCTAACGGCGAACAAACTGTGATTTACGTTAATCATGATTCTTGTTTTGTGCAGTGGTTAGAATTTATTACAAACAAACAATTCATTCGAGTGTTGGCAAACAAGAGCAAAGAAAATAAATATAAAAAGAATGGAGGAAAACAATAAATGAATAAAGAATTGAGGAGGGAAGGAGGTAAGGAGGGAAGGAGCAAGGGAAACAAGAGCAAAGAAAAGAAAAAAAATTGGAGGAAAAATTGAGGAGGGAAGGAGGGAAGGAGGGAAGGAGAGAAGGAGGTAAGGGGACAAGGGAAACGAGAGCAAAGAAAAGAAAGATAAAAAAAAAATGGACGAAAAAATGAAAAAAAAATTAGGAAGGAAGGAGATAAGAAAGTTGAGGTCAAATGAGTTAACACAGAAACAGTACCATTTCAATATAGTTACACATCATGCAGACGTTTCTATTCAGGTATAGAGACACCTTCTGCTTATGTACACAAATCGAAGCTCCACCCAATCAGGAGGGCTCCTCGTTCATTTGAATAAAATAGTCTGATGCTTGTCACAGTGTTATCTATACAAAGCGCCACGGTACTGAGGAGTGAGTGGCCCGGAGGTGACAAATGAAGGGGAGAGGGGAAACAAGGGAGGAAGATAAAAGGGGAGATGGAGAGAGGGGAAGGAGGGAATTGGAGGGGATGGGAAGTGAGAGATAAGGAAGATAAACGAGAAGAGAGGGGAAAGGGAAGAGGGGTGAGACGTGAGGTGGGAAATGGATAAAGGAAGAGTATAGCAACGAGAAGAAGAGAGGAGAAGAGGAAGAGGAAGAGGAATAAGAAGGTAAGGTATAAGAAACATGTTGGAAACGAGAGAAGGAAAATTAAAATATAAAGAAAAGGAAGAAAAGAAGGGTAGAAGAAGGGAAAGAACAACCATGAAAGGAAGGAAATGTGTGAGAGAGAGAGAGAGAGAGAGAGAGAGAGAGAGAGAGAGAGAGAGAGAGAGAGAGAGAGAGAGAGAGAGAGAGAGAGAGAGAGAGAGAGAGAGAGAGAGAGAGAGAGAGAGAGAGAGAGAGAGAGAGAGAATGAGTGATAATTATTAAGGAAGCCGGAAGAAGAAAAAGAAAAGAGAAGAATGGTTATAGAGAAAACCAGACAAAAGAGAAAGTTTACCGTTCGAGCGTTGCGACATCTTGTATATCTTTTCCTTCTGTCCCCCTGAGGGCGATTTCAATCAAATAGAGAAATTTTCCTTAACACCCAAAACACTAAATCACGATTGATAACGTGTAAGCGGTGCTGGTTCTTCTTATACTTGTTTCTGGCTGTCGTCAATCAATTTTATTCAGCAGAGAAGAAATCCTTAAAAGGACTGGTGCATACACATACTAAATGACAGATTCTGAAGGGGAATGGAGGGTGACAGACTTGGAAGGGGAAGGGGACCCAGACTGAAGAAAACGGGTGACAAGTCTCTAAAAGAGAAAAAGTCGCAGGATCCAGGGTAAGGAGACAGATCCAGAAAGGGGGAAATGTGACTGGAATGAAAACAGAAATACTGGAAGGTGCGATACTGCAACACTGCTTCTGACCCAGGGCAGTGGACAAGATGCAGGGATGACCCGTCATCCAGGAGGAGCCCAGATAAGAGGGAGGGAAGAGGGTAGAGGAGAGTGGAGTATGTAGGGGATGGAATGGGTGGGAGTGGTTTCTATGCATTTGTTTTTTTGGCTACCTCCTTTGTAAGGGGGAAAAAGCCTTTGGTATGTATGTATACGACAGAACACAGGATGGGGCCGTGGATGTTGATGAAGAAGGGTAAGGCGCCAGGAATGAGTGTCCAAACAAACTCTTTGGGAGATTGATACATACAATAGAACTGTTCTTGGATATTCATGTTTCTTCATTTTTTTTACAAGATTGGATGTGTAACATATTAGCTATTCCTTCAACCCATTAACTCTTCTCTTCCTTTGTCAGTCGAACAAAGTCTGCTTTATTCTAAAACAGGTAAAAATATTTTAACTATATCATGGGGACTAGTAGGTTGATAAAGAAGTTACTTAACTTGAGAATACGAATTAGAGACAGCAATAGCTATGTGTACCTGCTGTTGTGTATAGAAAAAAAAGTTATCTATTCCCCCAATGACGTCATTAATATAGTTCATTCTGGCTAATACATAACAATTTCAATCCTGTCAAGGCATGATCAGCTGAAGCGTGACTCTTCAACTATGGATATAACGTAAACTAGAGCAGTTATCTTCACGATTATTTGTTGTTTGCTGACGACACTGCGCTTGTAGCAGGATCAGAGGAGAGATTGAGGAAGTTAGTGACAGAGTTTGAGAAGGTGTGTGAAAGAAGGAAGCTGAAGATAAATGTGGGCAAAAGTAAGGTGATGAGATGTACAAGGGGAGAGAGTGACAGCAGGCTGGAAGTGAGCATTAAGGGTGAAAGACTGGAAGAAGTGGATAGTTTTA
>NC_134813.1:40891076-40893576 GCF_046742065.1 Oratosquilla oratoria | reverse complement strand
CACCAGCGCTTCTGTCCAACATGTACATGTCTCCAGGTTACATGTGATTCACCTTAGTCTTTGGAACACGTGTTGGACTCGTCACCGACAGCTATTTCCCTCCCGGAAGAGAGCTCGGAGACCGTATGACCGATCTATGGGTAATGCCGTGACCTTACACGCACACACACACCCAACTCCCCGCCCACGAGAGTTGGAGTAACGACTCGAAGCGCAGCGATACTGAAATTATTTCAGCCCTGGGTAGGATTCGAACCCGGACCGCCGTTGTGACAGTCAGGGACTCTACCAACCGCGCCACCATACCAAAAGAGGTACTCCCGGATTTAATTGTCGATATAATGTCAGTATGAGCACAGAATAGCCCTGAGCAATCCAACTGCCCTAGATGCAACCACCAGACACACTGAGAACTTCAGTGTACAGTGTCCCATACTAACAATCCCGAGAAAAAGATGAGAATTTCTTTCCTGAGTGACCAATTGGTCCTTCCGGTGGCTGTTGGCGGTTTTAATGGGAGACTTGGGGCCTCTGCAACAGAGACCAGGGTCAACGGGGCGATGGAATCTACGGGAAGCGGACAATACCCCCAACGGACAAAACCCCAATTGGTAGGTTAGATTAGGTTTGGTTTGGTTTGGTTTGGTTTGGTTTGGTTTGGTTTGGTTTGGTTAGGTTAGGTTAGGTTAGGTTGGGATAGGTTGGGATAGGTTAGGTTAGGTTAGGTTAGGTTAGATTAGGTTAGGTTAGGTTAGGTTAGGTTAAGCTAGGTTGGGATAGGCTAGGTTAAGTTAGATTAGATTAGGTTAGGTTATATCCTCCCCCAATTTTCCTGTTGGGGTTTTGCCTGCTATACAGATTGGGGTTTTGTCCGTTGGAATTACGTCATGTGTTCGATATCTTCCCTGTTGGAAGTTACATCGATAATATCCTCTTCATCTGTCCACTTAGAAAAATTCTAAGAAGAATCAAGGTGCTTTGACTAGTTCTAAATTGTACCGAATTATATACTTTTTATTAATATCATTATTTTATCATTATTATTTTTCTCCTTCCCCTTAGCCCCGTTATTATTGACACTACGCGAAAATCAAGATACTAACTCTATGACTTCAACCTCACAAAGATAGAACCGTTAATTTATTTCTGATAAAATACTGATCGTTAATGCCTCCACTGTCGTCCATTCCTTGAGCACCTCCTACTCCCTCCCCCATCCTACACTCCACGGCCAATCTCTTCCTCCAGTTTCCCACTTCCGTGTAGATCCATTTCCTGACACTTTCGTTCACCTCAAAGCAAAACACCGAACGAGAAGGTAACGTACCAAAATGAAAACAAACGAAGGTATGCTGAACCACAAACCCCCGTTATTCTCATCAACACACCGACTTGATTTATGGATTTCTGTTCCCGCCAAAGGGCAGGCGATTCAAGGCACCCAAAGAGGGAAACGGACCCACCCCCTGAAGAAGATCTTGAAGGACCGTGACCCCTCTTATCCTTTAGAGTGGCGTCTACCCGATCCTCTTGGGTGTAAAAATCATCTAACAAAAAAAAAAAAAAAAAAAAAAAAAAAAAAATTATAATGATAATGAAATGAGATAGACGAAATAGATTAATAGATAATATAGATAAATAGATAAGCAGATAAATAATTGAATAAATAGATAAATAAAAAAATAGAAAAATCCCATTGTAGTAGTCTACGACGAAGGTAACAACTCATAGAACATAACATAAGAACATAAGAACATAAGAACATAAGAATGAAGGAGACTGCAATAGACCATAAGGCCTACTACACAAGGCAGCTCCATATCCATCACCACCTTTCATCCCCATACATAAAATTGTCTAACCGTTTCTTAAAACAACATAGACTGGAAGTAAACACGCAAATCGCCCCCGTGATATGAACTCGATATACACGGTCTTGGATAAACAAGGCAACATTTAATTTACATAATCGTCTCGCTGAGCAAGTCGACCTGAAACCGCGTGATGAAATTGGCCAAGGGACTGAAGTCCTTAACTGCTGATCGTCCTCGGCACGCTGACCCCAATTAAATATTTCCTTCTGGCTAACGACTGAAGATTCTAATTGTTTCTTGGGTCGTAATGAAGGTCAATATGATCCAAATCTATCTGGAAATGTGTAGTTAACGTTGGGTTATTCCCTTGAGTTCAAAGGGAGATTGGAGTATTATTTTGAAAATATTAAGGTCTAATTAATCACTTTGCCGTGTTGTTGTCTTGGAAAAAAATATATATAATCAAATGAAAATTAAAGTAAGAGAAGATAGTATAGATTGAAATTAAATCAAATCAAATTAAACAGATTTAAAGATAATGCGATATATGGTCTTACTGAAACGGCATGAGCACTGTGAAAGGCCAACTCAACCGTGCCAAGCAGAAGTCTTTGTCTATGCTTCTAACAAACGAAGAGCATTGAAACGTTTGCGAAAGTGTACATTAGACAGACCCAAAAGAAGAT
>NC_134813.1:40873576-40888576 GCF_046742065.1 Oratosquilla oratoria | reverse complement strand
CCAGTTTGTGTTGTGATTGGGAATGGAAGTTGTATAAGCGAGAACCTTCAAGCAGAACGACAAAGGTAATTGCCTCCGTGTATAGATAACAATGCCTGAACACAATACAACATATTGTGAAAAAATTCACATATGTTCTTATCTAAACTCATTTTTTATATGAAATGAACAAGTAAATGAATGATTGGATAGATTGATGGACATGTAAGAAGGAACAGCACAGATAAGAAAAGAAGATATATCAAAATTCAACAGTTTTACTAAGGAATAGATGAATGAGTAGATATATAAATAGATGGATAATTAGATCGAATGTACAACTAAACGGAACAGACACAGGAATAAAGATAGGATATTGGACAAACAGGTAAACATGATATCAGATAAGAATATTTTATATGAATTAATACCCATACACCTTACAAAAAGTAAGATTTCCTTTAGTAAATAGATAGACAGATAGATAAATAGAAATACACAAGTAAATAAACATGGAAACGGGTGAGTTACCAATAAAGATATAAACAAGTGAATTAATCGATATATATGCATACATATATACATACATACATACATGCAACAGTAATCACATAAAACACGTAAATGAAGATATTTTGCTGAAACCACTAGGAAATCAAAGATCGGAATACTGAACGTTTTCGTCTATTTGAGACATTTTCAAAATACCAATGTCTTAAATAGACGAAAACGTTCAGTATTCCGATCTTTGATTCTCATGGTTTCAGCAAAACATACATACATACATACATACATACATACATACATACATACATACATACATACATACATACATACATACATACATACATAAATACATACATACATACATACATACATACATAAATACATACATACATACATACATATATACATACATATATACATACATACATACATACATACATACACACATAAATACATACATACATACATACATACATACATACGTACATACATAAATACATACATACATACATACATACATACATACATACATACATACATTACAAAGGCGGAGGAGCATGCCGACAGGAGACCTTTTGGTCCATATCTAGGTCGGATGCGACCATACATACATACATACATACATACATACATACATACATACATACATACATACACACATAAATACATACATACATACACACATACATTGATGAATAAATGAATAAACAAACAAATGTCCCCCAAGAGAGACAAATAGGACCATTCCAAAAGCTCTCCTTTCACTTCGGAGGACACCACGAAGTTCCTCCGAACTCCGCGGCAGCTGAAGCCACTCGATCTCACTCCAATTGAATCCACCCGAATATGCTCCCCTTCACTCCACTCCAGTCCAGTCCACTCCACCAGTCCAAGCAGCATATGTATGTGGAGCAATGGCCCAAGATTATATATTTCAATCCAACGTACGTACCACACATTGCATTATACATATGTGAATTGAAATAATATTATTAGTCTTTTCAATAGTTTCTTATATCGTCAGACGACTTTCATTAGATATTGGAAAAAACATTCTCTAATGGAAAGACGGACTCTTCTGGACCGGTCATTATTTTATGAATCTATTCTGTCTAATTTCAGGCAATTTTAGTCACGTGAAGAAAGCCAATATAACGTTGTCCTAAACCTACCACCGCTTACTTTGTATCTCCAGAGCAATTATAGATATTTCCAAGATAAAGATAAAAATAAATAAATAAATAGATAAATAAATAAATGAATAAATGAATGAATAATGGAAAGGTTTAACACTATCACTGCCAGGGGTTTAGCCTAACCAAAATAACTTTGTTGACTACCTAGACTGTAACCCCGTTGCAAACCAAGTCAGGAGCAGCTGGTATGAACGCGACGAATGCATGGCAGTGACAAGAGCTGTTGTTATGCAACGCTGTTGAAAGTTTGACAAATATTTACGTCCAAGTGTAGAGGGAATACGGAGTTTCAATACACAGCATTGTCAACATTTGCAACAAAGCAATAGGGCGTGACTTTAAACAGTGTCTGCCAACACTTACCAAAAAATCACGCGATTATTTGGCGAACAATTTGGCAATACGACCAGTGGCTGCAGTGACGGTGTCGTTTGCTAGGCTGGACAAGAGATCGAGTTACAGACTTTTTGTTTTTTCTCGTTGTCTTGTGCATCTATGCAGCTCTGTTGATGATCTTGTCCTTGAGTATATTTTTTTGTGAAAT
The DNA here is from genome assembly GCF_046742065.1 of Oratosquilla oratoria. Classification (NCBI taxonomy): domain Eukaryota; kingdom Metazoa; phylum Arthropoda; class Malacostraca; order Stomatopoda; family Squillidae; genus Oratosquilla; species Oratosquilla oratoria. Next base: position 40,886,350 of record NC_134813.1, on the reverse strand, counting down.
TGTATACCCATATTCGTGTATGTGTGTATGCATGTTTGTATGTATGTATGTATGTATGTATGTATGTATGTATGTATGTATGTATGTATGTATGTATGTATGTATGTATGTATGTATGTATGTATGTATGTATGTATGTATGTATGTATGTATGTACATTATGTATGTATGTATGTATGTATGTATATATATATATATATATATATATACATGTGTGTGTGTGTGTGTGTGTGTGTGTGTGTGTGTGTGTGTGTGTGTCTGTGTGTGTGTGTGTGTGTGTGTGTGTGTGTGTGTGTGTGTGTGTGTGTGTGTGTGTGTGTGTGTGTGTGTGTACACACACAGACGTACATCTATGGATACAGAAAAAACATGTATATACACGGAGATATGTACATACGTTTAAAAGTATCCACAGGGCGCTCAAATAATTTGCTTTCTCCGGGTATATTTTTAGTTCTCTTTTGAGTAGTTTCTATAAGGACACCTTCTACATATACATTTATAATATACATATACATACATACATACATACATACATACATACATACATACATGTATATATAAATACATGTGCAAATAACTATACTATCTCAACCCATTCTTGTCGACGAACCGCTTTCGCTATATTTTCCAATTTCATCAAGAGAAGGCGCGTCTTTGCTGCAGACGGACAATTGGATTCTGACGCTACCTGCTGCACCGCCCTCAGTGACGCCGAAGACAATGCAGGAAGAGGAGGCCTCCGTAACTTCGAAGGGCCTCAAGAACCTTTTTGATACTCCAGGGCGTCAAAGACATGTTCGGGGATCTTCAAAGTCGAAACGGGAGACACTGAAAGGAACCACTTCAGGAGACGTTCAGTTACGGCCGAAGCCGTCACCTTTGCCCTATGTGCAGTCACCGACAGCCTTTGGTAATCGAACCAGGACTTTCGTATTCACGGGAAGGAGATGAAACCTAAAGTGCAGCAGCCACGCTCAACGAAAAGGAGAGTGTGGTGACTATGAAATAAAAAGAAAGAAAATGGAAAAAAGCGTGTGTGGGGAGTGGGGGTGTTAATGGACAAAACACGTTTACCCTGATAACATAATTAATAGACGCTTCTAAAGATTCTAAACGCCCAAGATTACTCCAATATCCGTGACAAACCTTATGCAATTCATCTTGGTCAAGGACAATCGGTTTTATTCAGCTAAGGTGCAGCCTCCGAGCTAGAAGGGTACAAGGCTCGATAGAGGTGGGCGGGGCCCGTGATGAAGCATAAAACTCACCGATTCCTTTCAGTACGGTAAACCTTTAAAAATTATATTCTGGCTAACGTCCGACGATTTTAGTCTACTAATGGGGAGTGAGGGGGGGGCACCCCTAGGCCTACAAGAGGGTCTCGGACGACCGAACCTTCTTTCAAACCCAGGACCGCTCCCTCAATCGAATAGACTAGCCTAGCTTTTATACGGAATGTGACCTTCCTGAAAGATCCTGACCATCGAAGTGGACTTCGCGAGACTTCGTGGACTTTGCGAGACTTCGTGGAATTTGCGAGACTTCGTGGACTTCGCGAGACTTCGTGGACTTCGCGAGACTTCGTGGACTTCGCGAGACTTCGTGGACTTCGCGAGACTTCGTGGACTTCGCGAGACTTCGCGAGACTTTGTGGACTTCGCGAGAATTCGTGGACTTCGCGAGACTTCGTGGATTTCATGAGACTTTGTGGAAGAACGAGTTCGAGAAGGAGGGCGTTGGTCTCTTGCAGGTGCTGAATGGAAGTCGGATCGCTTTCGAGCGGAGGCGGGTAAATACAGAGGAGGTGAGGCGTGATGCCAAGTCACTTGTGTCCACACGCACGCCCGCACGCCCACGGCGGCCAACAGCCAACTCGGGCCTTGAAGTCCGGGAGCGTCCGGATAAACGAGGTTTTGGCATTTCGGATAAATGGAATAGGTTTCTGTTTGTAGATTGTCTTGTAACACGCACGGACGATCACACGCACGCACGATCACACGCACACGCACGTATACACAAACACACACACAACACACACAAACAAATACACAGATACATATACATACACAGACAGACACACACACACACAACACACACAGATGCATACACATACATATAAACATGCACACACGCGCGCGCGCACACACACACACACACACACATACATACGAGTACATACACACAGAGATACATGCATATATATATATATATATATATATATATATATATATATATTGATAAGTATTTTAGACAAATTATTTGGATGATGGAGAACATAAACACAGGGGAAGGCTCGGAACCCTGTACACTCTAACGTTTCGTTCGTGTATAACTTCTTCAGAGGGTGTATGTAGAACTACAATTGGAGTTTATGTACTAGAATAGGAACAAAACTTAAAATTGCCCTTCCTAGATACGTTAATACGACGAGTGGGAAAAACTGTAACTTTCTCAGTATACAGAAAGGAAACAAACAAAGAGGATTTAGTACATTACTTCTCCGCACATGATGATAGGACAAAGAGTGGTATAGTAATAGGATTTTTTCTCAGGGCACTAAGAATCTGTAGTAATGAATACCTAGAAGGCGAATTTGATTACATTATGAAAACCTTTGACAAACTTGGATATCCAGAGGGAATGTTGAAAAGAACAAAAAGAAAAGCAATAAATATTTACAATCGCGGAAAGAAAGAGAGAAATGATAAAAATAAAAATAATACAAATTTTATATCGGTACCTGGCTCAGAAACGTCACCAATAATAGACAAATATTTAACAAAATCGGGTACAAACATAGCTAAAATAACTAACAAGAGGATAGGTGATTTAATAAAGACTTCTGAAAAGAGAAGCAATTCCGAAAACAGCGTCGTATACAAAATCCCGTGCAATAGTTGCTCAATGGCTTATTATGGCGAATCGTCAAGAGGATTAGAAAAAAGAATTTATGAACACAAAAACGACATAAAAGCACATAGGACATCTAATTCTTTAGTAGTTCATGCGGAAAAATTCGATCATTTACCAAACTGGAGAGAAGCTGAAGTGCTACATAAAGGTTTTGATAAATTCACTAGAAGAATTGTTGAATCAGCATATATTTCTACTAATAATTCATCGAATCATCGAGGAGGGTTTATCAATTTAGCTAAAGAAACTAGTATTTTAATTTTAAAACACGCCAGAAAAACGACCTTTCCCAAGTGTCCGAAAAGATAATTAGATTTAGTACATAAACTCCAATTGCAGTTCTACATACACTCTCTGAAGAAGTTCTACACGAACGAAACGTTAGAGTGTACAGGGTTCCGAGCCTTCCCCTGTGTTTATGTTCTCCATCATCCAAATAATATATATATATATATATATATATATATATGAATACATGCATGCACATTCACACACGTACACGTGCCCACACACACGTACACACACACACACACACACACACACACACACACACACACACACACACACACACACACACACACTTTGCGATGATTATCCCCGGACAGTTGGCAACCCTAAATTTTGGCTTGAAATATCTACTTTATTAGAACCTTTATTGGGTGAAAAATAGAAATAGAGTTTAAGGATTTCAGGGTTTCAAACTGTCTATATACAGGCAAGTCAAACTTGTCATTTTTGTTCAAAGAATGAATAAATAAAAATTAGTAATAAATGAATAAATAAATTAATAAATAGATAAATAAATAAATTAATTAATAGATTAAGAATATAGATATATAGACAACCACAGGAATAAATAGGTATATAAATGAACTAATAAAAATTGTCAAATAGATAAAATCAATAGAATAGGAAAGTATTTTATTCCTTATCGTATGTGCACATTTTGGGAATCTGGTTGAACAAAGTAAACAAATCCTTCGCGCGCAGTTGGTACCCCTGACTGGGCTGTACATTTGCACATTCATTTTTCCCCCAAATTGAAGCCCTTTTGGTTCTGTGTCTATGAAGTTCATATAAATAACGAAATAAAAAGAAACAAATACATAATAAAAAAAAAAAACCGAAAGCAGTCAGGCATACCAACAGCAAAAAAGAACATCTCGATATATCAAAAAAGTGTAACTTACCATTACCCTAAAGCAGAGGTTCTCAACTCTCTTTCCCACATAGCCCATATTTATAGATTACTGTTATCTAACCTCAGGGAAATCAATTCAACACTGGATTAGAATCAGTCGACATTCACTAAATGTTTATCTATATATGATTTTTTTTTCATTTATTATTGTTTATATTATTATAATTTTCATTTATTTTTATTTTATCTATTTATCATTATTATAATTTTTACCGCATCCGACATAGTTTCGGACCAAAAGGTCTCCTGTCGGCATGCTCCTCCATTGTAATCCTTTGTAATCTTTTGTAAATACAACTAGTTTTTAGTTTGGAAACCCGATTGTAAAAATTTCTAGTTTCATAGTGGCCTGTGGACTCAAGGTTAAGAATCACTGAACCTAAAGGAAGAAATTACGTTGTTCATTGGAAAATACGTATTCCCTCCCTATCTGTAAACTTCGAGACTCTTTTACACCGATCCAATTAAGATTTTTCTTAAATCTCCTTTAATAGAAGATAAATAATTCCAGGTTATCTTCTGAAGGAAGGAGGGGTTTTTACTAATCCACCGTGTACACACACACACACACACACACACACACACACACACACACACACACACACACACACACACACACACATACACGACTCGGCGGTCCGGCGGTCCGGGTTCGAATCATGCCCAGGGCTTAAATAACACACACACACACACACACACACACACACACACACACACACACACACACACACACACACACACACACACACACACACACACACACACACACACACACACACACACACACACACACACACACACACACACACACACACACACACACACACACACACGCACGACTCAGTGACGCGGTTGGCAGAGTCCCCGACTGTCACCACGGCGTTCCGGGTTCGAATCATGCCCAGGGCTTAAATAACACACACACACACACACACACACACACACACACACACACACACACACACACACACACACACACACACACACACACAGTCTCTTTCTCTCTCTCTCTCTCTCTCTCTCTCTCTCTCTCTCTCTCTCTCTCTCTCTTTCTCTCTTTATATTGAATTGTCCTAATACTCATCATCTCGTCACTATTTCCACAGTCTTTCTTCTCGTAAGATGGCCTGAAAAAGGTCCATTGTGGGCTGAATATCCGCCACTCTGTTTGTTTTCGTTGACCTTTTCTTGCTCATCACCGCCAACAAAGAATAACTTTCACTCCATTCCTTCTCTTGCCTGAGGAGTAAATTTTCTGTGTGTGTGTGTGTGTGTGTGTGTGTGTGTGTGTGTGTGTGTGTGTGTGTGTGTGTGTGTGTGTGTGTGTGTGTGTGTGTGTGTGTGTGTGTGTGTGTGTGTGTGTGTGTGAGAGAGAGAGAGAGAGAGAGAGAGAGAGAGAGAGAGAGAGAGAGAGAGAGAGTTATCACTGTCTTGGAGCACGTGCTGGACTCATTATCGACAGTTATTTCCCTCCCGGAAGAGAGCTCAGAACTCATGTGTGTGTGTGTGTGTGTGTGTGTGTGTGTGTGTGTGTGTGTGTGTGTGTGTGTGTGTGTGTGTGTGTGTGTGTGTGTGTGTGAGAGAGAGAGAGAGAGAGAGAGTTATCACTGTCTTGGAGCACGTGCTGGACTTATGATCGACAGTTATTTCCCTCCCGGAAGAGAGCTCAGAACTCATGTATGAAGGGCTACGTATGTGTGCGTGTGTGTGTGTGTGTGTGTGTGTGTGTGTGTGTGTGTGTGTGTGTGTGTGTGTGTGTGTGTGTGTGTGTGTGCGTGCGTGATTCACCATAGTCTTGGATCATATGTTGGACTCATGATCGACAGCTATTTCCCTCCCGAAAGAGAGCTCAGAGCTCATACATGACCGATCTATGAGTAATGCTGTGACCTTACACGCACACGCACACGCACACCCAACTCCCCGACCACGAGAGTTGGAGTAACGACTCGCACCGCAGCGATATTGAAATTATTTCAGCTCTGGGCGGGAATCGAACCTGGACCTCCGTAGTGACAGTCAGGAACTCAACCACTACGCCATCGAGTCGTGTGTGTGTGTGTGTGTGTGTGTGTGTGTGTGTGTGTGTGTGTGTGTGTGTGTGTGTGTGTGTGTGTGTGTGTGTGTGTGTGTGTGTGTGTGTGTGTGTGTGTGTGTGTGTGCGTGCGCGCTTCCATCGAGCCCCTCGTCAGTCTCCACCGTGATGGCACGGAATTAAGATGAAAATTACGGTGGTTGAAAAGGTGGGGAATATATGCATAAGATATTATGACTATAATAAATATTACTATATTACTATAATATTACTATGTTATATGATATCATATATTATATTATATTATATATCATATTATATATTATATTATATTATATCATACCACATTATATTATATTATATTATATTATATTATATTATATATTATATTATTATATATCATATTATATTATATTATATTATATTATATTATATATTATATTATTATATATCATATTATATTATATTATTATAATACTATGACATTACTATAACACTATGATTACTATAATAAATATCACTAAAGCCATCTCACCCGATTTCCTATTGATTTATGATCTCATTTCGTTCCCACGTGAAGATACAATTTGGCGCAACTAAGGACACAAAAACTCACTCCTTTCCTTTAGGGTCTGCCGACGCTCCCTCGCCTCCGGAGGAAAGGACAGATGAAGGTCCGATTTTATGGCGCAAAGATATAAAAGGTCGTTGGGTTATGGGTTTGAACGTAATCATTTTCAGACCATTAGAGCCTCACCAGAACTGATTATTAGTTTAATGTTGATCATTATAATCTGTTCCAAGCGATTTATGTTGAAAAGAATGTTTGCTTTAGGATACTTGCAAAAAAAAAAAAATAATAATAATTAACAAATAAATAGATAAATGAATAAATAAATAAATAAGAATTAATAAAGTAAAGATAAAGAATAAGTGAATAAATTAATAAATAAACAGATCAATAAAAGGAAAAAGAAAAACTAAAATGAATAAATAGAAAGATAGATGAATGAATAAGTGATAATATTAATGATAAGTTAAAATAGAATATGATAGAGTGAAAATAAAATATTCATGATAAAAAGTACATAAAAATAGAAAATAAACGATAAGCAATAAATAATAAACCAATAAATAGAAACATATTTTTCACCCACCCCCTCCTCCCCTTCTTCTTCCTTGCCACCCGTCGTCGCAGGCCACCACTGAGCAACGACTTCATGCCTGAGTTCGAGTCCTGAAAAGATTTGGTTCCGCAATGCCAAGGAGGAGAGGACGGGGGTTGGGGGTGGGGGTGGGGGTGTTAAGGGGTGAGAGTAGAAGGTGGAAGAGGGGTGGAAGATGAGAAAAGTGGAGTGGGTATGGATTCAATTGTAGAGGTAAGTGTGAAAGTGGAAGTGGACGAGGTGGGTGTGAAAGTGGAGGAGGAGGAGGAGGTGTGTGTGAAAGTGGAGTTGGGTGAAGATGAATACAGGTGGATCTGGGTGGTGAGGTGGAAGATGGATATCGGGTGTGTATAAAAGTGAGAAAGGTGGATGTGGAGGGGTGGATATAAGGTGGAGAAGGTGAGAGCACAGGTGGAGGCGGGTGTGGAGGCGTGTGTTGGTGGTGAAGATGAGAGAACAGGTGGAAGTGGAAGTGGAAGTGGAGGTGGAGTATGGGAAGTGGAGAGAAAGGTTTTAAGGAACAATGAGGACACTGTGGTCAACTAGCCGGATAAGAGAAGAGAGAGAGAGAGAGAGAGAGAGAGAGAGAGAGAGAGAGAGAGAGAGAGAGAGAGAGAGAGAGAGAGAGAGAGAGAGAGAGAGAGAGAGAGAGAGAAAGAGAGAGAGAGCTCCAGACGCTGAAGTTCAACGAAGTTGACAGAAGTCGAAGACCTCTAGTAGTGGCTCGGAGGCAGTACAGTGGTACCGCGCTCGTCTGGTAACTCAGCGGCCTGAATTCGATCCCCGTCCAGGATCGAAAAGTATCACAGTACAGCAAACTGGTAGCCTACTCTGAGGGACATGGAGTGTGTGTGTGTGTGTGTGTGTGTGTGTGTGTGTGTGTGTGTGTGTGTGTGTGTGTGTGTGTGTGTGTGTGTGTGTGTGTGTGTGTGTGTGTGATTTACCTTGGTCTTGGATCACATGTTGGATTCGTGATTGACAGCTATTTCCCTCACAGAAGAGAGCTCAGAGCTCATGTATGACCGATTTATGGGTAATACTGTGACCTTACACAAACACACACACACACACCTAACTTCCCGCCCACAAGAGTTGGAGTACCGACTCGGAGCGCAGCGATACTGAAATTATTTTAGCCGTGGGTGGGATTCGAACCTGGACCGCCGTAGTGGCAGCCGGGAACTCTACCATTGCGCCACGAGTCGTGTGTGTGTGTGTGTGTGTGTGTGTGTGTGTGTGTGTGTGTGTGTGTGTGTGTGTGTGTGTGTGTGTGTGTGTGTGTGTGTGTGTGTGTGTGTGTGTGTGTGTGTGTGTGTGTGTGTGTGTGCGCGCGCGCCAAGCGCCAAGCGCTGTAATATTCATCATTTATTCATCCATTCATCCGTTCATGTTCTTAACCATTACCACATATAACCTTTTAATATTTTTATACACATTTTTTTTCATTAACGAGAGAACACAAGTGTGGAAATCTTAATTGGCTCCTTAATGAATGTGATCGATGGAGTATGTGAGGTGGCTTTGAGTCAGGTCAGGACCTTATGTCAGCTCTAGACCTCGAGTCAGGATATTGTGTTAGGTCACGTCAATGTTAGGTCAGGATCTTGTGTCAGGTCAGGATCTCGAGTCAGGATATTGGGTTAGGTCACGCTAATGTTTGGTCAGCATGTTGTGTCAGGTCATGCTAACGTGAGGTCACAAACGGTCTTCCGAAAGAACATAATAGGGACATGTTGCCTCAAACAACGTTCTAGAGATATCTCATAGTTAATTGGGCATAGGTGACGGGTCAGAAGGATCCCAGTTCGATTCCTGTGTGCGTGTAGGTCTGGATGCAGGGTGGTTGAAAAAAAAAATTCGTTTGTTTTTATCTAAAATTTAATTAATCTAAATGTGCACTAAGTCACAAGATGAAATAAGCCTTAGCCTAGCTGAGCCTAAAGGCGCGTAAGCGTATTAGGTTTCCATGGCAACGAGTTTGTAGAATTAAAAATTTATATGCACAATATATTGAGGCAGCTTGTCGTAATAATGGTAGCTGGTGAGCTACATGTGATTATCCATACATTTGATAGAACCAAGATGAGCTCGCTCTCTCTCTCTCTCTCTCTCTCTCTCTCTCTCTCTCTCTCTCTCTCTCTCTCTCTCTCTCTCTCTCTCTCTCTCTCTCTCTCTCTCTCTCTCTACAAAATTCCTGTAACGGTTGTATGTTGTAGAACCTCTCATTTAAACGACTCTCAACGCTAAAATTTGAACGTTTACTTCATTTCTTAACTTCCTATGTCTCCATATGATATAACTTATCCCCCTTCGTGATGACGTAGAGCCAGAGACAGCTCTGATTGGCTGTTATGAGGTCGACTCCGCCTACTTTTTGTTAACGTCGCTGTGATTGGTTACGGTGATTTTCTCGACTAATCACGGCAGCTTTTGGGTCTTACGTCATCACGGGTGGACTGAGTAATTTCATCCCAACCTCCTACCTCCTTCCTGTTCCCTCCAATTTATCTATTTTCTTTTTTCTCTCTCTTTCTCCTTTTCCTCGCGTCTTCCCATCATTCAGTTTTCACTCGTTACACTTTTTTAGTTTACATTCTTGATTGATGCGTAATAAAACTACTTGGAAAATAAAATGAAAAGTGACCGAACGTTTTCGTCTTAAATAGACGAAAACGTTCGGTCACCTTTCATTTTATCTTCCAAGTGGTTTTATTACGCATTTTGTGAATCACGTGTTTTTATGATTTATTCGCATACTTGACTGATATTATGAATTACCTTTTTTTTATTGATCTTGTTTAATCTCCTGGCTTGTTTTTCATCCTCTCTTTGTTATTCCAGAGCTCCTTCCATTTTCTCTTCTCTCCTCTTCCTTCTTATTTTGTTTTACATCTTTTCTTTGTTTTCCTACCTGGTCTAAAAAAAAAAAAAAAAAAAAAAAAAAAAAAAAAAATCCCTTTTTCCTTTGGAATTTCCTCCACTTCACGGACTCTCCCGAGAATATTTTGGAAAGTATAATGCACCTCATGATTCATGATGTCTTGAAAACAAATGTCAAATGGTGTCTGAGCACCCTCTGGCTCGTCGCCTTCATCCATGACCGAGCTTCCAGAACGAAAGAAGTTCCAGGAAAAGGAGGATGTTGGTCCGTCATTACAACACCCAGAGTCATTCCAGCGTCATAATTTTCATTATATAAGTAATCTCCTTTTTTTTCTTCTTCTGTAATCTGGAAACTGGAAGATGTTTTGCCAAATCCATTCAGTAAGGTTATCACGAAAAGGTGCTCTATTATTTCAACTTCAATTTCAACTTCTGCTCCCAGTAGTAGGCGTTATGACTCTCAGTGGTCCCATCATGTCCCTCCGTATGGCTCTATCATGGAAGACCATTCCTCCCTCAGAGTTTCGATGTTGGGCAAGTCATGTCTGCTGAGGGCTTCTTCTATTTTTTCATTCTAATAAATTCTTGAACCTCAAAAAAAAAACAAAAAAAAAACAGGACTGGAACTCCCTGGAAATAAATTAGAGAAAACGGGAGGTGACTGACAGAAAATGGAAAAAAAATACTGGAAACCGTTTTCTATGTTGTTTTAAGGGACCCCGGCAAGTTCAGTTTTTCTTCTTTTTTTCTTCCTTTACTCTTTTACAGATTCTCTTTAAAAGGAAAAAATACCAAAACCATTGAATATCGTAACGTGTACCATTTTTTATCTACTTTATTCTGCTTTATCTAACTTATCGACATTAACGTATTTGCCTTCATATCCAATTCAGACATCGCTCTTTTGTCGATAGTTTGATTATTTTCGTTTTAATTTAATTTTGGAAACATGGCTTTCATGTTCGTGAATATATATTTGTATACAGCAGTCAGATACATATAGTCAAATTACAAATATATACATACATAAATACATACATGCATGGAAAGATATACACGCACACATGTAAATGCACGTACACACGAACGCAAAACAACATACACACACACATAGATACACACACATGCACATGCGCACATATGTAAACATACACATACATCCAGTACATCACATATACATACATACATACATACACACAGAGCATTCTTTCGTGAGTGGTGATCCTTAATAATATATATATATATATATATGTATATATATATATGTATATAATATATGTGTATATATATATATATATATATATATATTTTTTTATCAACCACAATGCACTTTAATTCTAAGCCAGCAACATCGGGAGAACAGTGAAGGTACATGCAGAAATTGAAACGCGGTACGCCTGAGGACTCGAACCAACGGCGGTAAGCACATGACCAGTGCCGTATTGACTTAGACCAATACACTATTTCTCTTGATGGTGTATTGGTCTAAGTCAATACGGCACTGGTCACGTGGTTACCGCCGTTGGTACGAGTCCTTGGGCGTACCACGTTTCAATTTCTGCTTGTACCTCCACTGTTCTTTCCGATGTTGATGGCTTAGAATTAAAGTGCATTGTGGTTGATAAAAACGTATCTCTGTTCACTGGGACCCATTCACACACACACACACACACACACACACACACACACACACACACACACACACACACACACACACACACACACACACACACACAAAATATATATATATATATATATATATATACATATATATATATATATGCATATATATACATGTACACATATATACATAATATATATTCACAAATATCAAATATAATCAGATATCGTGGAATGCAATGACGAATGAATGCGAGTTCTGCCGCTACCAACCATCCATGCAACTAATATAACCTTCGGCCAGAGCTCCACGAGCACAATGCTTTAATGAGGGCAATAAATCACATCTAACAGTTTGATGACGTCTGTCGACTGTGCCTAGGCGCTTTTCTTACAAATCTAATTTGCCCGTTGGAGCGGTAGAATGTAAGCCGCCTCGTATTGTGGTGATCGATTTTGTGAATTCTATGTTGATGTACCTGATATCTTGTGGTACTTCTCTCTCTCTCTCTCTTTTTATCTCTTTCTCTCTCCCTCCCTCTTTCTCATTCTCTCTCTCTCTCTCTCTCTCTCTCTCTCTCTCTCTCTCTCTCTCTCTCTCTCTCTCTCTCTCTCTCTCTCTCTCTCTCTTTCTCCCTTTTTCTTTTAGTCCATAAATGTCTGGAATATATGAGCTTCAGTAGTGGGAATAATATTTTAATCTATCCTCTCTATTGTTTGTTCATGTCTAGAATAAGGGACAAGATTCAATATTCGGAACATTCTCTATTGATATACAATCTGTGATGGACAGGACTGCATCTAGGCAATTGGACAGAGTAGACGCGAGGCTTAGTTTTAAATAAATCTAACAATCTAAAAAAAAAAGGATAAAGACTAAATAAAACTAATAAACATGTAAATAGATAAACGAGTCAATATTCAAATCAATAAGTGAATAGAGATAAGTTAAT
>NC_134813.1:40853576-40866076 GCF_046742065.1 Oratosquilla oratoria | reverse complement strand
CGGCCCCAGATGGTGCTACCACGTAATTCTAGCACTACCAGGTGGCGTTAGTACACCCAGGAGTTGTTGAAATGAATTTCGAGGGATTTTGGAAAAATGTCTGTTCCTTGCGGTTAACGTAGTAATTGTAGTTCCTGTGGCCATATGTTAGGGTGGTGGGCTGCCTCAGCTCGAATACTAGGGGTTATGAGTTTGGAAAAGTCTAAGAAGCTCGTTTTCTGAATAGAAATACGATTGACGATTTATGTAAAGGAGAATGGACGATATATGGTTTACCAAGTCTCCTGAAGACTGACTTCAGGCAATAAAACGAAATATGCGAAAGAAGAGGAAGCAGAAGAAGAAGAAGAAGAAGAAGAAGAAGCAGAAGCAGAAGAAGAAGAAGAAGAAGAAGAAGAAGAAGAAGAAGAAGAAGAAGAAGAAGAAGAAGAAGAAGAAGAAGAAGAAGAAGAAGAAGAAGAAGAAGATGAAGAGGAAGAAGAAGAAAGGAAGCTGAAGAAGAAGAAGAGGGGAAGATGAAGAGGAAGAAGAAGCTGAAGAGGAAGAAGAAGAAGAAGAAGAAGAAGAAGAAGAAGAAGAAAAAGAAGAAGAAGAAGAAGAAGAAGAGAGAAGAGGAGAGAATAGAAGAGAAGAGGAGAGAAGGGGAGAGAAGAGGAGAAGAGGGGAGAAGAGAGAAGAGAGAAGAGAGGAGAAGAGAGGAGAGGAGAGGAGAGGAGAAGAGAGGAGATGAGAGGGAGAGGAGAGGAAGAGAGAGGAAGAGGAGAGGAAAAGAAGAGAAAGAGAGAGAGGAAGAGGAGAGAGAGAGAGAAAGAGGGAGAGAGAGAGAGAGAGAGAGAGAGAGAGAGAGAGAGAGAGAGAGAGAACGTGTTGCATAATAGGGGAGACTGTGCCCCCCCCACTCTCCCCCATCCGTGAGAGATTTACTTCAGCGAAGTTAACCACAGGCTGTAAACACGAGCCGAAGAAGTCATGAATCACTTTCTTCAAGAATTGACCAAAAAATATTCAAAAATTGCCGTCTGGGAACAGGAGTGGAAGATAAAGCCTGCAATTGAAGAGATGTTAAAAGGATATTGATTCCGCTTTTCTCTTTTTCTTCTTTTTTTTTTTTTTACTGTTTTTGGCTTCACAAATATCAGTTTTACTCAATACACATTTTTGTGTGTTATGTATATTAGGAAACTTCTTTTGTGTAAATATAATTATATTATCTATTCTGTTATATCTACACGAGAAAATCAAGTCGTTTTGTCCTTATTATATATACAATGATAATTATGTTTTGTGCAAATACCTGATAATTATACTTTTTTTTCTTTTTTTTTTCTTTTTTTTAAGTTGGAGAGCGAAGAGGGAAAGAAATTTGTTTTAGAAGAACATATCTGGGCGTGGATGTACAGAAAATTTATACTTAAAGAAATATAGAGATCGATAATCTAAGATAATAATACTAATGGCATTGATGATAGCAATAACAACAACAGAAATGATAACAATAATAACAATAATAGTTGAATCCGCCTTCGTCGAAGAATGTCCTGATTTTAACAAAGGATTACAAAGGCTTACAAAGGAGGAGCATACCAACAGGAGACCTATTGGTCCATAACTAGGTCAGATGCAAAAAAGAATTAATAACAATAATGATAAATAGATAGATAAATAAATAAATACATAAATAAATAAATAAATAAAAAATATAATATTATAAATAATAATAAATAAAATAAGTAAACATCTCCGAAGAACAATTGTCTCCGAACATTTCTACATGTTTGGTGGCTAGTCTCCTTGTCAGTAATTATCTTCCTCCTGACCCCGCGCCTGACCGCTGATCCAGGTCATCCGGCCTGTCACGTAGGCTGTCCGAGTTCCTTGTCCAATCCTCCCCCCCCTGGTGACAAAGAAGTATATATTTTTCAAACTACTTCGCCTATCTTGTACTTTCCTGAAGAGGGCCGCAGCTGGCAGCCGAAATATTGAAGTTAGCTTTCTCACAAGTTTTTTCTTTAACACCAACAGCGGGTTCTCTGAGATATATGTGACCATCCGACAGTTTCGGGATTCGAACTCGAAACCACTTTGACCAAAGCACCACCTCACCTCTGACACAGTCTTTGGCAAACTTGTTCTCCCGGATACATTATTTATTTTATTTAATTATTTATTTATTTATTTTATTTTATTATTTTATTTTTTCTAGAATAATTGTGCCTTCTTGATTAACAGCACGCTCTCCTCCAGCCACCTATATACACCTATGATGTATAATGGAGTGTACGTACAGTAGTTTACCAGCGCTTCTATTCTTCAAGATAATCTCGCGCCGCGCCATGGTGTATATCGGCAGCTGTGCAAACCTATTATTTTGCAGTTGCATCAATTTAATTTCCATTCTCAATAATATACATTATAAACAAAAAAGTATATATACATATGTATATATATACATATATATAAATATATATATATATATATACAAAAATATACATATATACATATATATACATATATATATGTATATATATATATATATATAAAAATATATATATATATATATATATATATAATATATATATATGCAATAAAAATACCAAGA
This sequence comes from Oratosquilla oratoria, assembly GCF_046742065.1. Lineage (NCBI taxonomy): Eukaryota > Metazoa > Arthropoda > Malacostraca > Stomatopoda > Squillidae > Oratosquilla > Oratosquilla oratoria. The sequence continues at coordinate 40,863,477 of NC_134813.1, read as the reverse complement.
ACGTGTGTTCACAAATGCGTAACTACTAGGAAAAATAAACTAACAAAGCAGAGCGCTTTCGTATAATTACATCTTCAGTGCTAATACAAAGAAGGAATTATCCTTCTTTGTATTAGTACTGAAGATGTAATTATACGAAAGCGCTCTGCATCGTTAGTTTTTTCCCTGGTGGGTACTCACGCATATATATATATATATATTATATATATGTATATATATATATATATATATATATATATATATATTATGTGTGTGTGTGTGTGTGTGTGTGTGTGTGTGCGTGTGTGTGTGTATATATATATATATATATATATATATATATATATATATATATATATATATATATATATACATGCATCAACACACAGGGTGTTTTATTTGAAATGCATATTATTGAGAATAAAAATCAAAGGAATGCAATAACGAAAGAATAGGTTTGCATAGTTCTCGATATAAAATCAAATGAATAATGTATCCGGGAAAACAAGCGTGCAAAAGACGGAGAGAAAGATGAGGTGGTCTGTTGGTCAAAGGGGTCGACTCGTACCCTGTGGCTCGCGAGTTCGAATCCCGAGACTGGCGGATGGCCAGGTCTGCGAGGAACCGCAGCCTTTCCTTAACGGCGGTTTGTCTTGGGTCCTTTGCTTTCCTGGTGACCCTTTCCCTGATGTTGCTGTTGGTGGCGCCAAGCTCTTCCATTGATCCTTGTGGCGCCGCACTACATCCTCCGGTAGTGGGGAGTTACGAACTTTCTCAATTAATCCTTTCTTTGCCAAGTTGCGCTTTTTTTTCTTATATTCCCTCTCCCACAGGGATAATGAAATCTGCGCCATCTCTTGCAAAGCTTTGCTTCAGGCACGATTATATTTCTTTTGTGTTAAATAACTGATTGATAACTACTTGGATGCTCTTGATGAATTTGACATCAATTTCATTGACAGATAAATAAATGAATAGGTAGATTAATAAATATATGAATAGGTAGATAAATAATTGATATAATATAGACTATTAGATATATCATAATATAAATAAATAGATGAAAAAATTAATAAATATATAAGAAAATGGGTGAACAAAGTCTAGGTCTTGGGTAGGGAGAGGGCGATCACGCCGTTGATTGGGTTGCGTGACCTAGCCTGACCTAGCGTGACCTCTCAGGGGGTCCTACTACCTGGGCTATCTGCCGGACTGAACCGGGGATCATGGGGCTTACCCATCTGTTGCATTCTAGCCCCAAACTAAGCCAAATTCACTGTGGGCTGGCGCAGCAAAGAACCTGGGAAACGCCTTAAGGCTTACTTTAGGTACAGCGGGAATGGACATTATAGATTTTATTAAGGGTGAAATTAATTCACTGCTTCTATAGACCTTCAGAGTGGATGTGAGTTCGCGTGCGTGTGCAGGTACGTAGTTAAGAATATTAAGATACTACGTCTTTGGTTAGAAACGTCTTCTTGCATCCATCATTTTGTTGTATGGGTGTAACAAGCTTAACGTATTAGTATATGAATCACTTGATGATCTTACAAATTTCTATCATTCTACGGTTTAAGTATAGTACTTCGGTAGGTCCAAGTGTTGGACTAAATATTTATATTAGATAAAATGACCACAAGCAAACACATGTGCACATCTTAACACACGCGTACACACGCACACGCACACGCACACACACACGCACATACACACACACACACACACACACACACACACACACACACACACACACACACACACACACACACACACACACACACACACACACACACACACACACACACACACACACACACACAATACAAACATGTATCCATATAATCATGCATACATACACATACATAGGCAATAAACGCAAGCCCTGGGAATTGTGAAAGTGACATCTGTTAGCTTTTCATCCAAAATATAGCTTAAATAAATCACTCCTTAAAGGCGTCCCTGTGTGTGAGCATGAATGTTTATGTGCGCACACGTGCATATCTACGTATAGATAGCCGATTGTGACTATGAGCGTGCGTGTGTGAGCGCATTAGAGAAGGAGAGAAGGGAAGGGGGACGGGAGAGAGGGAAGGGAGGGAGAGAGAAAAAGAAGGGAAAGGGCTGGGAGGGAGGGGAGAGGGAAATAGAGGGGAGAGAGGGAAGGGAGGGAGAGGGAATGGAAGGGAAAGAGAGGGGAGGGAAAGTGGGAGTGAGGGAGAGTGAAGGGGGAGTTGGAGGGGGAGAGAGGGGAGGGAGACAGGAAAAAAGGAGGGGAGGGGTGAGATGGAGAGGAAAGGAGGGAAGGAGAGGTGTAGGGAGAGAAGAAAAAACTAGAGAAGGGGACAGAAAAAGGATTAGAGAGAACGAGAGAGCTACGAAAGTTAGACCGAGAAACAGACACGTGTACACACACACACACACACACACACACACACACACACACACACACACACACACACACACACACACACACACACACACACACAAACAAACAAACAAACAAACAAACAAACACAGTAAACAATGTTGAAGACAATTCAGGGGCGGGGGGGGGGGGGCAGTGGTCCGGACTCTCGTCCATGTGACGAAGAAACATGTGGTCACCCAACCGAAGAAGCCAGTCGATGTCCAGCCAGGACTTCGACAAAACCCGAAAGGTTCCCGAAGAAAAAACAAAAAAAAAAAAAAAAAAAAAAAAAAAATCTGCTGCTAGTGGTGGTGATGGGTCACAATTTCTTGCTCCGCTCACAAGACCACAGTCAGCGACATGGCAGGACTTGTCCACCACGGAGGATTTGTCCCATCCCTCCGATTCCTCCCATTCTTCGGGACACAAATGTGACATCGACAGACATCTCCGAACTCGACAGATCCTTGCAATTTCATTTCCTTTGGTTCAGGCTCTCCCCCCCCCAGCGCCCAATTCCTGTACCCTGCCATCCCCCTCCCCCCCCCCCACCCCCAACGTCCTCCTTCTCCTTTCAGGAGATGGAATGTCCTCCTCAGCTGGATTGCAAATAGCGGAGAATATTTGCGGGATTAGGTGCCCCACCACTCTCCCAAAACCGAGAAAGGGAATGATGAAATGGAATTTGAGGTGTAGATGGGGAAGCGGGCCTGTGGGAGAGGGCCTGAGGGAAAGGGGGCCTGTGGGAGGGGGCCTGTGCAGGGGGCCTGTGGGAGGGGGCCTGTGGGAAGGGGCCTGTGGGAGGGGGCCTGTGGGAAGGGGCCTGTGGGAGGGGGGCTGTGGGAAGGGGCCTGTGGTAGGGAACCTGTGGGAGAGGGCCTGTGGGAGAGGGTTTGTGGAAGAGGGCCTGTGGGAAAGGGGGCCTGTGGGAGGGGGCCTGTGGGAGGGGGCCTGTGGGAGGGGGCCTGTGGGAGGGGGCCTGTGGGAAAGGGGGCCTGTGGGAGGGGACCTGTGGGAAAGGGGGCCTGTGGGAGGGGGCCTGTGGGAGGGGGCCTGTGGGAGAGGGCCTATGGGAGGGGGCCTGTGAGAGAGGGCCTGTGGGAGAGGGCCTGTGGGAGAGGGCCTGTGGGAGGGGGCCTGTGGGAAAGGGGCCTGTGGGAGGGGGCCTGTGGGAGAGGGCCTATGGGAGGGGGCCTGTGGGAGAGGGCCTGTGGGAGAGGGCCTGTGGGAGAGGGCCTGTGGGGAAGCAGGCCTGTGGGAGGGGGCCTGTAGGAGGGGGCCTGTGGGAGAGGGCCTGTGGGAGAGGGTCTGTGGAAGTGGGCCTGTGGGAAAGGGGGCCTATGGGAGGGGGCCTGTGGGAAAGGGGGCCTGTGGGAAAGGGGGGCTGTGGGAGGGGGCATGTGGGAAGGAGCCTGTGGGAGGGGGCCTGTGGGAAAGGGGGCCTGTGGGAGGGGGCATGTGGGAAGGGGCCTGTGGGAGGGGGCCTGTGGGAAAGGGGGCCTGTGGGAGAGGGCCTATCGGAGGGGGCCTGTGGGAGAGGGCCTGTGGGAGAGGGCCTGTGGAAGAGGGCCTGTGGGAGGGGACCTGTGGGAAAGGGGCCTGTGGGGGCCTGTGGCAGGGGGCCTGTGGGAGAAGGCCCGTGGCAGGGGTCCTGTGGGAGAGGGCCTGTGGGAGGGGGCCTGTGGGAAATGGGGCCTGTGGGAGGGAGCCTATGGGAGGGGGCGTGTGGGAGAGGGCCTGTGGGAAGGGGCCTGTGGGAGATTGCCTGTGGGAAAGGGGGCCTGTGGGAGAGGGCCTGTGGGAGGGATCCTGTGGGAGAGGGCCTGTGAGAAAGAGTGCCTGTGGGATGGGGCCTGTGGGAGGGGGCCTGTGGGAAAGGGGGCCTGTGGGAGAGGGCCTGTGGGAGGGATCCTGTGGGAGAGGGCCTGTGAGAAAGAGCGCCTGTGGGATGGGGCCTGTGGGAGGGGGCCTGTGGGAAAGAGAGCCTGTGGGAGGGGGCCTGTAGGAGAGGGCCTGTGGGAGAGGGCCTGTGGGAGGGGGCCTGTGGGAGGGGGCCTGTGGGAGGGGGCCTGCGGGAGAGGGCCTGTGGGAGAGGGCCTGTGGGAGGAGGCCTGTGGGATAGGGGACCTGTGGGAAAGGGGACCTGTGGGAAAGGGGGCCTGTGGGAGAGGGCCTGTGGGAGAGGGCCTGTGGGAGGGGGCCTGTGGGAGGGGGCCTGCGGGAGAGGGCCTGTGGGAGAGGGCCTGTGGGAAGGGGCCTGTGGGAAAGGGGGCGGGAAGGTGCCAACTGCTTTGCGACAAAAAAATAATAATAATAAAATAAAATAAATAAATAGATTAACAAAAATAACGTAAAAAAGGAAGGCAAATGACCCAAGAGATTGCTCCAGAAAAAAATGGCTTGTGTACAAGTTATACTTTCGCCAACACGATACAGACACACTTCACCTGGTTTTGTCGCAGTTGACGTTAGGTGATTTTATTAAGCCGATGTGGAAGAATTGGGATACGGGGATTAACTAAACGATCCGGAGAAGGGGATTAGTGAGGATAATGTAATCTAGTTATGTACAGAACCACGAGATTACCTTGTCCTGACAGCTTTCTAACTTGAAGCCCTCAGGAATGTTTTCTGAAGATGACAGAGAGGGGAGGGGCCTTACCAGAAGAACAAATAGACTAACGGTGGTATTCGAAAAAAAAAATCGTTGTATAAATCCTTGGAAGAGAAAGATTTATAAAAGGAGAGAATTTTTTTTAAGAATAGCACCGTAAGATTCTCACGGTGGTATTCTTAAAAAGAAAATCTTTCATTAAATAGATCTTTCCCTTCCAATGATTTTGTATAAGCTTAATATAAGGAAAACAAAATCTAAGAATACCACCGTAAATCCTTTAGATACACTTCAGTATATGGTCCCCATAAACCAACCTCGGGGTCCCAACTAACCCAAGGGATGGCAACATTCCCTGGGGCCACTGAAATAAATTCCACGGGGCATTGGAAAAGTCTGTTCCTTGTGGGAATGGAATAGATACATTCCTTGTAATCATATATTTGGGAAATACTGAAAAAGTCTTTGTTCTTTGTAGTACTGTAGCAGCTGTAATACTTGTAATCATATGTATAGGGCTTGCTACACTACATAGACATGATCACAGAAGGTGCTGGTTTGGAAAATGTTAAGGAACTCAACTACATTGTATAATGAAATAAACTTTACCTTCCTAAAAAGTACTCCTATTGCAACACTAATAGTCAATACGGCTCTTGTTAAAAGTGTACTGATTATATTCTTATTATGGTATCACTAACAACACACCCGCGCTGCTAGACTTGTGAACAATATCACACCGCTATCGAAATATTTTTATTTAATTTTGCTGGATTAGCGAGTAGGATGTTGGTATACAGAACATATTCATCCAAGGCTATGGTACACTATGGTACAATATCACATCGCTATCGAAATATTTTTATTTCATTCTGCTGGATTAGCGAGTAGGATGTTGGTATACAGAACATATTCATCCAAGGCTATGGTACATTTGTTGTAATGTTCACTTTGTTTATTCTCTGTAATATTTTCCTATACTGGTTCTCAGCCTCGGTTTAAAGAATGTTTTTCCATGCAAACTATCATGCAGGAGACGCGTAGAAAGATCCTGGAGAAGAATCAAGAGCAACTCAGTTGCTCGTAATATCGATGATGATGATGATGATGATGATGATGATGATGATGATGATGATGATGATGATGATGATGATGATGATGATGATGATGATGATGATGACGATGATGATGATTACGATGATGATGATTATGATGATGATGATGATGATGATGATGATGATGATGATGATGATGATGATGATGATGATGATGATGATGATGATGATGATGATGATGATGATGATGATGATGATGATGATGATGATGATGGTGATGATGATTATCATTTTTTTTTTATCCAAACTATCTTGTAGTGGATACATGTCAAGAGCCTCGAGAAGAATCAAGAACTACTCAGTTGCTCGTAATATCCAAACTATCTTGTAGGAGATATATGTAAAGAGCTTCAAGAAGAATCTAGATCTACTCAGTTCCTCGTAATATCTCTGTTTTTTTTTGTTTTTGTTTTTTTTTATCCAAACTATCTTGTAGGATACACATGTAAAGAGTCTGAAGAAGAATCAAGAGCAGCTCAGTTGTTCCTAATATCTGATTTTTTTTATCCAAACTTTCTTGTAAGAGCCTCGAGAAGAATCAAGAGCTACTCAGTTCCTCGTAATATCTCTGGGTTTTTTTTATCCAAACTATCTTGTAGAGTCTGAAAAAGAATCAAGAACTACTCAATGTTTTGTAATCTCGACTGAAACTACTTCCTTATCATCCCACTTATTCCTCACTTCATTCCTGTTTTCGTAAACCTCTACATACGGGGATCTCAACCTATTTTCACGTATACCCCGTACTTATGAATTGCTGTTCGTTAACCTCCTGGAGATGACTTCAACACTAAATTTAATCGTTTTGCGTCCACTAACTTCTAGTGGCTTTCGGTTGGCGGCCCCAATTGTGAACCGCCGTGGCCCAATAGGGATTCATGAACCACAGGTTGAGAACCACGGCTCTAAGTCGTGTGAACAGCCAACAGGAGACTGAACGGAGTAGTGGATATTGGTAGAGGTGGTGGAAGGCTTCAGGGTGACTGAGAGGCAACGAACGAAAAGTACTCCATTTATTGACAGCCAATACGAACGTCGAGTCTTCACTGTCAACCGCCAGAGATTTTCTTTTCTTCATTCAAACGCGTACTCGCATACTCACTTTTTTCTTCACGTTTTCTTTTCTTTACTCGTTCGCACAGTTGCCAACAGAAACCGATTTCTACTCCTCCTGGCGTTTTTTGAGCGTGGTCGCTCGAGGGCCGTGTCCGCGGATTCTTTAAGAAATTTTGGTTCTGACGTGTTTATTTGGATGAACCCCGTGCGGGGTACTAACTGCATACATCTTATGTATTCAATATCTTGCTGGCTTTAGTGATACCCCTATGGGCCAGAGTCACCCAGCATCCTTGTATGACAGGCTATCCACCCTTTCTACTGCCCGCCTTCAATCTCTTCTTCAACTCTTCGGAGCGGCTTTGCCCCCCCAAGGGCATTTTCGACTTTGGAAAATGACTTTTGGCTGATTTTCATGTGACTTCCGGCTTTTTTTCTATTATAATTAATTTTGGTGAGGTTATTTTGAACTTTTGGCCCAAGGCAAGGACAACACTAAAAGTTAAGGGAAGGATTATCACAGTTGCAAAAATTTACAAAAATAATTAAATAAATAAATAAATGCATAAATAAGTAAATGAACAAAAAAATAAACAAATATAGATAAATAGTTACAGAAATAAAAAATATATGAATAAATGAATAGATAAATAGATAAATTGAATAAATAGATCAACAAAATTACCAAATAAATGCATAATACAGCCACTCCTGTATACGTAGCAAACAATATTTTTTTTTTCTTTCTTAAATCCACATCTCAAAAGGTCTTTCCAGGAATACATCTCGTATTAAATTCTCTCTTCTTGTCAACAATACGTATATGTTCTTTCCAGCCTTTTGTGTCGCCGAAAAATATTTAGGAAAATATCTCAAAGCGAAAGTGCTAGACAAATACATTGAACAGAGGTAGTCTTTTTATTTGTTCATGTGTTTATTAATTTTCATTTGGATATGGGGTTGTTTTGACGTACTTTTTTTTTTTTTTTTTTTTGTTTAAGGAGGGAGCAATGTCGTAAACCAAAAACAAGAACTGAAAGCTTCTGAAGCGGGAGCGTATATGCAACAGAACTGAACTGAAACAATTCACTGAAATTAACATCTGTGGAATGAATACCACACCGCGAGCCACCTTTGCCCTATGTACTAGAACAGGTGAAGTAAATGGCAGTCACCAACAACCGTTGAAGAAACTAATAGAAAAGTTCTAACTCTCGAAGGCCAAAACGATTACCATCTAATCCACTTAACCCTCAAAGGTTGAGAATCGTCCATATACATTTTTCTCTGACGGAACATAAGAACATAGGAATGAAGGAGACTGTAAGAGACCATGAGGCCTACACTAGGCAGTTCCATGTCAATGACCACATGTCACCCCCATCCATAAACTCGTCCTACCGTTTCTTAAAACAACTGATAGTTTCAGCGCTCACTACTATATGGTTACTAAGTCTATACCATTCGATTCTCTTCGGCTAAAATAACGACCCTCTGCTCCATCCCTCTTATGTTAACAAGATCTAATTAGCAACACCCCCACTCTAATACGAAAGCTCACAAAAACCACGACATCCTGTTGGACACATGGAAGTATTTGCATTGTTCATTAAGCAAACGGTGTGTTTTGGTTAAATCTATCCGCAACCTCATTTCCAACACAATCATCCAGGCTTCCTAAAGACCGCACGTAAACAGCTAAGATTGTTTAATCATTGGTTGTTTCAAATCCAATATACTAATTACGGCGATGGGGAGATAGCTTAATAGCCTCCATCTCCTCCCCCCCCTCTCTCTCTCTCTCTCTCTCTCTCTCTCTCTCTCTCTCTCTCTGTGTGTGTGTGTGTGTGTGTGTGTGTGTGTGTGTGTGTGTGTGTGTGTGTGTGTGTGTGTGTGTGTGTGTGTGTGTGTGTGACCTATCTATGGGTAATGATGTGACCTTACACGCACACACACACCCAACTCCCCACCCTCGAGAGTTGGAGTAACGACTCCCAGCGCAGCGATACTGAAATTATTTCAGTGTGTGTGTGTGTATTCACTTGGTCTTTGGATCACGTGTTGGACTCGTGATCGACAGCTATTTCCCTCCTGGAAGAGAGCTCAGAGCTCGTAGGTGTGTGTGTGTGTGTGTGTGTGTGTGTGTGTGTGTGTGTGTGTGTGTGTGTGTGTGTGTGTGTGTGTGTGTGTGTGTGTGCTTGTGTGTGTGTGTGTGTGTGTGTGTGTGTGTGTGTGTGTGTGCTTGTGTGTGTGTGTGTGTGTGTGTGCTTGTGTGTGTGTGTGTGTGTGTGTGTGTGTGTGTGTGTGTGTGTGTGTGTGTGTGTGTGTGTGTGTGTGTGTGTGTGTGTGTGTGTGTGTGCGCACCCATATATTTAATACATAAATCGTCGTGGCACTCCCTCGGTGTCGAGAAAGACGTCTTCACGTACTGTCAAAGACGAGTCCATAAGTGACTGATAAGGCAGATTCTTGCTTTAAAAGATCGGCCGCAGTGTGGATATGCAGTTGCAGAACGAAGTGTGCAAAGGTAAGTGTGATGGAAGAGAATGCTCCTAAGGGTGAGTCTGTTAGATATAGCTGCGCTTAATACTTTACAAATCTTACTATACAAATCCCATAATCAGGGAATATTATCAGATTTCTTCCCGAATCTGTAAACAAATTTACTCCCAAGAAATTTCTTCGCCAATGTGTTTATAAAGGTTCCCATTAACATCTTATAAAAGATTG
>NC_134813.1:40843576-40848576 GCF_046742065.1 Oratosquilla oratoria | reverse complement strand
TTTATAAATATCATGTAAAGCCTTAGAAGGGAAAGATTTTTTAAGAATACCATCGAAAGAATCTTACGATGGTATTCTTATTTTTTTCTTTATATAAATCTTTCCTTATATAACTCTTATATAAGTCCTTGGAAAGGAAAGATTTTTTTAAGAATACCACCGTAAGAATCTTACGGTGGTATTCATGAAAAAATTCTTTCCTTTTATAAATCTTTCCTTATATCTTGTATAAATCATTGGAAGGGAAAGAATTATTTAAGATTACCACCGTAAGAATCTTACGGTGGCATCCTGAAAAAAATTCTTTCCTTATATAAATATTTCCTTATATCTTATACAAATCCTTGGAAGGGAAAGATTTTTTTAAGAATACCACACAAAGTTTCATTCCATTTGCCAAGCAGTGAGGACCCACACAATGTCGCCCTTATGGATAACAAGAAGGCAGAATGTTTGTTTTCATTTCAGGGACAATCGCGACCCAAGTCACACCTGACCTCCTTCTTCACTCTGGGGTGAAGGCCATCCAGGACTGTCTTAAGCATGATCATTTTCCACATCATAAACATGACACCCTAGGATATTGTTGATTTTGACAATATCAACGCTCCTATTGTAGAATCCATCCACTCTAACCCATATGTATACGTATTTGTATATATATATATATATATATTATATATATATATATGTATATATATATAAATGTATATATATACATATATGTATATATATATATATATATACATATATATATATATATATATATATATACATATACATATGTATACATATACACACATATATATACACATATACATATATATATACATATATATATGCATATACATATATATACTTAAACATGTATATATATATATATATATATATATACATATGCATCCATATATATACATATACATACATATGCATACATATATATACATATACATACATATATATACATATATATTATATATATATATACATATACATATACATATACATATACATATACATATGCACATGCATATACATATATATATATATATATACATATATATATATATATATATATATATATATATAATGTTTTCCCAGATCCAGAAGCAGTGCAAAATTCTTCCACACTATCCAAAGTCATTACTTGGAATTTTAAAGTTGACAGATCCTAAGGCCAGACTCTTAAACTTGGGTGATTTCAAAATGCACCCCCAGAGAGTGGACAGGCTCTCCTGAGAGTTAGTGGGAGCAGTTGAGGTCTTCTGATTTCAATGCTTACCGCTCCATAACAAGTAAATAAACAATCAGTGCATGTTCCAGATAGCACGGACAAGTTCCCAACCATGCTTGATCTCATTCGCTCTCTTTCTCTCTCTACCTCTCTCTCCTACTCTCTCTCTCTATCCTACTCTCTCTCTCTCTCTCTCTCTCTCTCTCTCTCTCTCTCTCTCTCTCTCTCTCTCTCTCTCTTTCTCTTTATCTCTCTCTCTCTCTCTCTGTCTGTCTGTCTGTCTCACTCATGGGCAAATTCCCAACTATACTATTTATCTTTTTATGGAAAAGTGCTCAGTCACATTTAACCTCTTTTTTTTGTGAAGAAATTCTTTACCACACTTGATCTATATCTGTCTCTTTTCTCTCTCTCTCTCTCTGCCACGCATAAATTCCCAACCATAACAGATATACCATCTGTTAATCTATCTCTACACCAACCATAATGAATGCACTGTTTCTGCCCCACCCTTTTAAAAGCCTCTGATTATAACCACATCAGTTTACATTATTGCCAATTACTCCTAAACTTTAATCCTGTGGCACTTCAAAGATAATAAACTAATTTTCTCATTTTGCTTCAAATTTTCTAATTGGTGGTTGCCATTTGTCTGATCTCTTGCTTTGCGTTTCCAGCTGACTTAGGCTACATCTCCTGGGATGGATGGACTTGTTTCAGGTTCTGCTAGTGATTTATCCTTCTCAGTCCTTGTTCCTCCGCTCTTGTTGTCTTACACAAAAATGCTGATAACCAAAGGAACAGAAACCCAAAAAGTATATTTCCTATCCTTTGTCTTACATTTAGGGTATTGGATATTAGTTAATTACATCATTAGATACATTATGGCAAGCTAGATTATACCATATTCGAGAATACACTAAAGCTAAAGGCTTTCGGTTGATAAAAAGACCTCTTGGAAAAATAGATGATTCAATAAATAAATGAGTGTTTTTGTATTTAATCAATTCACTTCACAAAGTGTAATACATTCAGTGCATGTTTGCTCAATTGAGACGTAATCTTGATACGAAAGGAAGTGAATACAATGGTCGAACTCTATTTCGACAATCACCCTCTTAAAACACAATTTTAAGCAAAATGATTATTCAAATTCTCACCAAATATGTCCTCAGCTTCCTCAATCTCCTCCCCAGCTTCCTCAATCTCCCCATCCTCTTCCCCACTGTCCTCCTCCTCCTCCTCCTCCTTTTCCCCACCGCCCTCCTCCTCTTCCCTTTTCCTCCTCTTCCTCTCCCCACTACTCTTCCCCCTCTCCTTCCCATTGGTCCTCTTGTTTCTCCCCCTCCTCGTCTTTGTTTACAAATGTTTTTGTCATTTTTTCTTATTCATTTATCTACTTATTTTTGTCATAGTCATCGTTATCGTCACCTTCCCCTTCCTCCTCCTCTTCCACTTTCTCTCTCTCTCTCCTCCTCTTCCTCCTCATCCATCACCATATTCTTTCTCTTCTTAGTCCCCTCCTCTTTCCTCTCTCTACTCCTCCTTTCTCCCTTTCCCATTCCTGCTCCTCCCACCCCCTCCTCCTCCTCCTCCTCCTCCTCTTCCTCCTCCGAGCAGGCTTGGAGAACGCTCCACTTACTTCTTAGTTAAATTCTTCCAATAATTGGTTTCCTAGAAGATTTCACATTCCAACACCAACAACAACATCCCCTCTCCCCTCTCTCTCTCTCTATCTTTCTCTCTCTCTCTCTCTCTCTCTTACGCAATCATCGTTGACCCGAGGTCCCGTGGTCGTTGGACACCCAACAAACTCATGAATATTCGCGTCACAGGTCCGTTTTCTTTCGGGTCTTGTCAACTCCTGGTGGAGTCTTCTGACGACGCGAAATCAGGAACAGAAACTTCGACGGCAAATATGTTTTCATTATGCGATGATAGATGGAGTTTCATTCGCTGTATGTTTGTTATATAGTAAATGGTACAACATACCTAAAGTCCCTTTCCCCTTTATAAGAGTGGGTAGCCAAACTTGAAACACGAAAACCTCTTGCGCTGACATCCACTACCAAACAAGGAGACCACAGTCCCGTCGACGAATTTAGAATCAATCCGTACATAGGTCCTGCATCATGGCGTGTCACATTTCAAACCCGAATATATTGTCCAGCCCCAACTACCACTTGCCCATGCTATGCCCAGTACGTAGGGTCAAGGTGACGGCTACGGTTGCAGCAAAGCGCCTCCTTATGTAAGATTTCAAAAGTTATTCAATTCAATGTAAATTCAATTCATTCTGTTCTTGTTTCATTGTGCCTTGTTTGACCTATTTTTCATTTCTGTTTAGTTTTGCATCATCTAGGTTCTTCCCTGTGTTTATTTGGTTTTATTTTATTTTATTTTATTTTATTTTATTTTATTTTATTTCATTTTGTTTTGTTTTGTTTTATCTTATCTTATTTCATTTTATTTTATCTTATTTTATTTTATTTTATTCCCGGTGTATGCAGTCAATTCATATATTCTATTCTGACAACTATCAGGCGATTTTATTCAGCAAGTGGACTACTCACTACCCAAAAGCTTGAAACCTCTTAATCTTGCGTTTACCTCCGTTTCATCGCCTCCCAAATTTACTTCACTTTCTCTTTCTCTTCTATTTTCTTTTCCCACTCTCTCTCTCTCTCCCTCCTTATTTCCCTTTCTCTGTCTATCACTCTAACTACCCCTCTCTCTAACTCCTTCTTTCTAACTCCCTCCTCTCTGTAACTCCCTCACCTCTCTCTCTTTCTCTCTCTCTCTCTCTCTCTATCTATCTATCTATCTATCTATCTATCTATCTATCTATCTATCTACCTAATTACCTATCTATCTACCTACCTATCTATCTATATATCTATCTATCTCCCCCTTCTTCATCTCACACACTCTATCCCCACTCACCTTTTTCTCTCCATCTTATTTCTTTATTCTCCCTCTCTCTCCCTCCCTCCCTCACTCACTCACTCCCTCCATCCCTCCCTCCCTCTCTCCCGTATCTCACTCCCCGTCCTGTTTTCAAAATATTCGTCGCACGCGCTTCAGCTTTGTCAATGAGTTGCATACCAACCAGCTTCTCCACCGTTTTCTTTCCCCGGTAGCAGTGGTGTTAGTTCATCTTCTATCGCCTAGTTGCCCTGTTTTCTTCACTGTAGCTTTGTATAGTAAACACAAACAGCCTCGTTAGGACAAGTAGGCCTGATGTTGTTTGTTCTTCCTTTGTGTTCCTTTGTGTTCCTCTTCCAGAAGTTTCGGCACGCGAACTCCGAAAAGGCACTTCGACTGGGGCGAACTCGACTTCCTCGTCTCAACCTACACCACCTCTTCCTCAAATCCTTTCCCAATTCTGCGCTCGAGGTCCTCATAAACATTACCCAGTAACGTTAATATGGTATCAAGGTTTCCCCGGGTAACTTCAGGTTACCAGAGAGACAGAGGGTATCTATGTTCCAGTGTTTACCAACCCTAAGGTCAATGAGCATTATTATTATTACTTTTTTCAAGGGGGAGGTTACCATGCCCTCAAAATATATATCAATTGATCGTGTATTTTGAACTGGTACCTTTGAATTACGTTAAAATTCTTTATTCATATTTTTGCACCTAGTCAGGTTTGCCTGATTCCTTACTCTCTCCCTCACAGAGAGGGAGAGAGAGGGAGAGAGAGGCGACCAGACACAAATATTGATCTCAAAACCGAAATGAATGCTACCATACATGGCTTCAT
>NC_134813.1:40836076-40838576 GCF_046742065.1 Oratosquilla oratoria | reverse complement strand
ATTGTTAGATTTGGAGTTGTCGCCTCTGGAACAGAGAAGAGAAAGAGATGACTTGTTGACCATCTAGAGAATTATGAAAGGCATGGATGTCCTTGACAAAGAAGACTTATTAATTTGGGATAAGAGAAACACAAGAGGACATGAAATGAAGCTTGAAAAGGGCAATTATAGAAGAGACCTGACGAAGAACAGCTTTCCCCACAGAGTGGTGAATGTATGGAGCAAATTGGAAAAAAAAAAGTGTGTTCCAAAAAAATACAAGAATTTAAGAGCAAAATGGATATGGAGAGATACAAAGACGAGACTCCACGAGCTTAGCTCCCTTGCCCGTAAGATACAACTAGGTAAATACCCATTGTACCATTTCTCCAACCAATGTATATCAAGGAGACTGGACTTAAGGTTGGGGGAGAGAGGGGAGGGGGGAGGGGGAGGGGAGGGGAAGGGGGCGAGGGGGTGCTTACATAACTGTCCAGCAGCGCTTTAGGCTTCCGAGTTACGAGTCTTCTTTTGTGGCAATCTCCAATCTGATCTTCCTGAGTGGGCGGTTGGCGAGGTCAACACCAGCGATTGAAGATCAAGATTTGTTATCGGTTCAGCAGAGAAAAGAAAAAGAAAAAAGAATGTCTGGGTAAGGACCGTTGCTGTTATTTCTCACTCAGTGTGATGGGCATGTTCGTTGATAACCTCGAAGTCCGCTTCGGCTTTTTGAAGAAAGAAAATATCGTGGACCTTTCGTTTTTCGGGCACTTGTTTCTGATTGAGCATTCTTCTTCACTCTTCTTTAAGAAATTTTATTTCCAGGGTCCTCTGCTCTTGTTCATAACATCCTCTGCCTTTGTTTTGCGCAAAATAAGGTAAATACTTAGGTAGAATAAATACATGGGCAAATAGATAAATAAATAGATAAGCAAGTAAATAAATAAATAAATAAATGAAAATGTAGATAAAGCAAATGATTATTAACTTGTAAATGAATAAATAAAAAATGTGTTTATGAACAGGTAAATAAACATCTGAATGAATAACAGATAAAAATACAAAATAAGATAAATAAGTAAACAAATAGATAAATGAAAATGTAAATGGAGCAAGTGATTTTCAAATTATAAATAGATAAATAAATAAAAGATGTATTTGTGAACAGGCAAATGAAAATAGAATAAAAAATAAATAGCCTTGGCAAAGCTGCAGTAGATTCTGGGATTGATTGCGCGATCTTTTGATTTCAAAAGTCCATCACTCATTAACAAGCTATATAAATCGTTAGTTCGTTCACATTTGGAATATGCTGTTTCCGTATGGTCACCGAATCTCATTAAAGACATTGACAGACTGGAAAAAGTACAACGGCGAGCCACAAAACTGATTCCAAATATAAAAAATAAATCATACGAAAATCGACTTAAGCACATGAATCTGTTTTCCCTAAAAAAGCGTAGACTCAGAGGTGACTTGATACAGGTCTTTAAGATTTTAAAGGGAATTGACAACATCAAAAGTGACAAAATTTTCACATTGAATGAGAATCAGACAAGAAACAATGGTCTCAAACTGTCCGGAAATAGATTCAATTTGGAAGTAGGTAGAAACAACTTTGCCAACCGTGTAGTTAATGAATGGAATAAACTTCCTGCACAGGTAGTGCAATGTAGTTCAGTTCGAAGCTTTAAGAATCATTTAGATAAATACCTAAGTAAGATGCTGTAATGATTATAATTTATGTTATATTATTTGTTTTTGTTTTGTTATAATTTGTCTGATTTTCATTTATTATTAGTTATATGTCAATTTATTATCATTTACTATTTACCTGTTTGTTTGTTATTCAACTATACCTATGCATTTATTTATGTATTTTATTTGTTATTTACATTATTACAGTTTTTTTTTATTTATTATTTATTTTTTTTTTTTTTTTTTTTTTTTTTTTTTTTTTTTTTTTTTTTTTTTTTTTTTTTTTTTTTGCATCCGACCTAGATATGGATCAAAAGGTCTCCTGTCGGCATGCTCCGCCTTTGTAATCCTTTGTAAACAAAAAGATACAAATAGATAAATTTGAATAAATTAAAGATAAACAAATAAAAAAGAAAAACAAACAAATGAACCCATAGATAAATTATCAAAAAATATATACATAGAACAAACGAATTGAATATCAAAGACTGAATGACCTAGTTTGGCCTAACTTCCGACCATTTAAGCACGAGTCACACCAAGCTTACGACCTGTTTCCGACCACCTTCGACGGTGGCACTTTGGTATCTCTCACAGTTAGCGCCAGGTGGCTATTTCATCTTCATCTTCATGACGGGGGGAGGAGGGAGAGACTCATTCCAATTGCACCATTGTCTTGAATTATTTTTATAAACAGAGGAACAGCACAAATCAGCCTGGGCGCCCCAGTGGTCGAAAACAGGTCATAAGCTTTGTGACTGGAGCCTTACAAATATATCTCATCACGGATCACAGAAACTTTCCTTAAAGATCTTCGTTCCCA
>NC_134813.1:40823576-40826076 GCF_046742065.1 Oratosquilla oratoria | reverse complement strand
CCCGGGTCAAAAAAGATTATTAATGTTGGGTTGTCATTCTTCATCATCCCCCTCCCCCTCCTCCTCCTTCTCCCTTTCCTCTTCCGCCTCTTCTTCCTCCCCCCGCTAGACGACTTCGACGACATTTAGAAGTAGAGTAAAGGGGGTGAGGAAGTGGGGGAGGGGGAGATTAAAAAAGAATGACGTAGAGGAAGAAGCAGATGGGGAAGACGGTAGAGCGTAAAGGGAGGAGGAAAGGGGAAAAGGAAGAGAATGGAAGAGAGGGAAAGGGGGGCATAAGAAGAGAGGAGGAAAGAGAGAAGGGAAGAAATGGAGAAAAGAAGAGAAGAAATTAGGAAAAGGGGGGAGGGGGAGAAAGGGAGAGAAGGGGACGGGGAGTGTAAGGGAGGAAGGGAGGGAGAGGTAGAAAGGGGGAGAAAAGTGTAGACAGATAGACATACACAAACACAGACACAGACACAGACACACACACACACACACACACACACACACACACACACACACACACACACACACACACACACACACACAGGCTCAGTTTGGGACAATACAATCGAATGGACAAAGTATTAAGGGGGCGAAAGAGAGGAAAAGTGAGAGAGAGAGAGAGAGAGAGAGAGAGAGAGAGAGAGAGAGAGAGAGAGAGAGAGAGAGAGAGAGAGAGAGAGAGAGAGAGAGAGAGAGAGAGAGAGAGAGAGAGAGAGAGAGAGAGAGAGAGAGAGAGAGAGAGAGAGAGAGAGAGAGAGAGAGAGAGACAGAGAGAGAGAGACAGAGATACAGAGAGACAGAGAAACAGAGAAACAGAGAGAGAGAGAGAGAGAGAGAGAGAGAGAGAGAGAGAGAGAGAGAGAGAGAGAGAGAGAGAGAGAGAAGAGAGAGAGAGAGGGAGAGAGAAAAGAGAAGAGAGACAAAAATGGACAGGAAAACCAAAAAGGAAGGTTAAAAAAAAGAGGGAAAAAACAGCCTAACGGCAACCAGGTCGACAAGTAAGGAGGTGAGGAGAAGGAGGAAGAAAGAAGGAGTAAGGGGGGAGATGGGAGGAGAAGGGGAAGATGGGAGAAGGAAGGAGATAGAAGGGAAAGAGAGGAAGAAGAGAAGGGTGATGTGAAGAGAAAGATAAAGAGGCAAGAAGAAAAGAAAAATGAAAAGAATAGAAAATATGAAAAAAAGGAAAAAGAACAAGAATTAAAAAGAAAACTAAAACGAACGTGGAAAACGAAAAAAGAAGATAAGAATAGACCGGGGAAGTCTACACGACTCAAAAAAAAAAAAAAAAAAAAAAATCCAACCTTTCTCCACCCTCACCCCGTTCCCTCCTCGCTCCACCCCCACCCCGTTCCCACCACGTTCCACCCCCGTTCCACCCCGTCCCCTACATAGCTCAGCTCCACCGGTAACCAACATTTCAATCAAGCCCCATAGCCACGAACCTCCATCATCTCCTTGCCCTTATAGCAAACTTCATATCTCACTTCAACAACTCCCAATCTCTGATCCTCATCATTCATATCGTTTACTCCCAGCCACTCCCTCCACACTCCCTCCACTCCCTTCACCCTTCATCTTCAAACTCCCTCATTCCCATTCACCACTTCTCCTCACTTTCTCGTTGCAATTCCCTCTCCATACGTCCGAGTCTAGGCTTCAAGCTTAATCCCATATAATCTCCATTGGGCTTATGGCTATATACGAGAACTTGGATCTTCGAGCTATCGAAGCTTCGAGAAGAACTCGGTCAGTGACCTGCAGGGGGGGAGGGGGAGGGGGAGGGGGGAGGGGGAGGGGGAGAGGTGGGAGGTTAGTAGAGATTGAACACATCACTAGACCACCCAAGGGGTGAAAAATATAATCCAAGACTTTGAAGCATTGCATATTAATCTAATACACACCGAAACAGTCTTCCTTTTCCTCCTCCTCTTTCTCCTCCTCCTCCTCCTCCTCTTGCATTCTCCTCGTTTCTTCCTCCTCTTCCACCACCTCCTCTTTCTCCTCCTCCTCCTCCTCCTCCTCCTCCTCCTCCTCCTCCTCCTCCTCCTCCTCGTTTCTTCCTCCTCTTCCACTACCTCCTCTTCCTCCTCCTCCTCCTCCTCCTCCTCGTTTCTTCCTCCTCTTCCACCGCCTTCTCTGCCTCCTCCTCCTCGTTTCTTCCTCCTCTTCCACCGCCTCCTCCTCCTCCTCCTCCTCCTCCTCCTCTTCCTCCTCCTCTTACACCTTTTCTTCCGACTTCTACTTCTTTTCCTGTTTTTCCTCCTAATTTTCTCCCTACTCCTCCTCTTCCTATTACTAAGCTTCTCTTCCTATTCCTACTTTTCTTTCTCTTTCTCTTTTTCTTCCCATTTTTCATACCCTTACTACTATTAATCGTTTTTCTGCCATTCCAATATCAACTATGCTCCTTCTACCATTCCTACTAGCCGTATCTTTCTAATCCCCGTTCCTTCTCTTCTTCCTATTCCCTCTCTTCTTTCTTCTTCTTCTCTCATTCCTTCTCCTCTTCCTA
>NC_134813.1:40816076-40818576 GCF_046742065.1 Oratosquilla oratoria | reverse complement strand
TAGGAAATCCATTAAACGACCACAGTTCATATACCAAACTTCAAACTCTCAAAATCTCAATAATTTTTTTTTTTTTTTTGTAGGCCAGAATAGCATTAATGTATGTTCCACTGAAAGGTAATTAATCGCACAAAAATAGGTCACAGCTTTCAGAGTTTCAGGAGCTGATCAGATGAAAACCAGACCTTGGTTCTGCAAGAAAAAAAAATCGGAGAACCTGAATGGTGAGTCCATTACTGTCTCAGGGTAACAGCTTTGAGGAGGTGGAGGAGGAGGAGGAGGAGGAAGAGCAGAAGGAGGAGTGGGAGAGGAGGAGGAAAGGATAGGAGGAGGAGGTGGTGGAGGTGGGAGGAAGAGCAGGAGGAGGAGGAGGAGGAGGAAAGGAAAGGAGGAGGAGGTGGTGGAGGTGGGAGGAAGAGCAGGAGGAGGAGGAATGAAAGAAGGAGGAGGTGGTGGATGTGGGAGGAAGAGCAGGTGGAGGAAGAGAAGAGCACAAGGAGGAGTAGGAGTGGAGAAAGGAAAGGAGGAGGAGGTGGTGGTGGGAGGAAGAGCAGAAGGAGGAGGTGGAGGAGGAGGATAGGAAAGGAAAGAAGGAGGTGGTGGAGGTGGGAGGAAGAGCAGAAGGAGGAGTGGAAGGAGGAGGAAAGAAAGGGAGGAGGTAGTGGTGGAGGTGGGAGGAAGAGCAGAAGAAAGAGCAGGAGGAGGAGGAAAGGAGGAGAAGGTGGTGGAGGTGGGAGGAAGAGCAGAAGGAAGAGTAGGATGAGGAGGAAAGGAGGAGGAGATGGTGGAGTTGGGAGAAATAGCAGAAGGAGGAGTGGGAGTGGGAGTAAGAGAAGGAGGATTCGGTTAGAATCACGTAATGTAAGCATGCCAAGATCCTTCGCAGTGAAAGCGTTAACGAAACAACAGAACAAATCGACATGGGATCAATTTCAGTCACAGAATATATGTATATACATATGCATATACATATACATATACATATATACATATATATATGCATATATATATATATATATACAGTACATATATATATATATATTATATATGAATATATACATATATATATACATATATATGTATATCAAGAAAATACAATCGAGAGATGGTAACCGTCTACGTCCGGTGACATCTCTTACAGCTTTTATTCTGGTTATCGTCAAACTGATTCAGATGAAATGATGTCCGTGTTTTGAGGGAGTGTGGGTGCACGTTTGTTTGCGTCGGATTGTATACACATGTTTCTGAATCTAACGAGCGGGAAATCAACTTCAACCTTCATTTCTTTCATACAAACACACGCACGTACACACACATACACACATATACACACAAACACACATACACGCGCGCGTAATCACGCACACATACACATACACCTAGCCCCCCACACACACTCTCTAGCTCACACACACACACACACACGCACACAAACACACACACTCATTTACACACAAACACACACGCGCGTGCACGCACTCACCATGGTGGACAAAATAGTGTTGGGTGTGTCGTGTGGTGTGTGTGTGTGTGTGTGTGTGTGTGTGTGTGTGTGTGTGTGTGTGTGTGTGTGTGTGTGTGTGTGTGTGTGTGTGTGTGTGTGTGTGTGTGTGTGCGTGCGACTGACCTCTTAAAGTTCCCCTCTCCCTTACCAAGATATCGCTTATCTCAATGCAGTCTATCCCTTTTAGCCACCTGAATACCATAATCGTGTCACCTCTTTCTCTTCTATCTTTCAAAGTTGGCAAACCCAGTGGTTTTAGTCCCTCCTCATATGGATTATCTGTTAGGCTGGGTTCAGTTTGATTGCTGCCCTTTATATTCTCTCGATCCTAGCTTCAGTTGATTTAGGTGTGCATGTGTGTGTGCGGGGTGTGTATGGGTGTGCGTGTGTGTAGTTCACCATGGTCTTGGATCACCTGTTGGACTCTTGATCGACAGTTACTATTCACCCGGATGAGAGCTCAGAGCTCATGTATGACCGATCTACGGGTAATGCTGTGACCTCTCTCTCTCTCTCTCTCTCTCTCTCTCTCTCTCTCTTTCTTACACACACACACACACACACACACAGAAGAGGGTCTTCAATGTATACACAAATCTCTTGGCAAATATTCCTAAGGTAAGAAGACCTCGAGGGAACAAATTACCGACCTCTTGTGGAAGATCAAGAGATACGCGAGAATGTTCGCGTGATCAAATTTCGCGTCAAAGAAAATGAGAATGAATATCGGAATAAGGTTGTATTAAGATGACTTTGTTGATGAGGTTGTGTATATGGCTATAATTAATCGTCATGGTGATTTTAAATGAACGGAAACTATCTAAAAGCAAATGTTTTCCTCCATGTTCTTCGGGAAATTCTAGACGGAATATGAACGGAAATAAGCGAAGATGTCTTTGTCTTCGTACAAATACGTCTTTTCGAAAGTGCATAGAATCATGTAGACAAAGTTAAACAGACGCAACATAGGTAAGAATACGTCACGTTAACAGAAGA
>NC_134813.1:40803576-40811076 GCF_046742065.1 Oratosquilla oratoria | reverse complement strand
ACCACTGTTAAACAACAAATGTGACTGTTTCAGCAGCAATTAAGGGCTTCCTTGCGTAAACCATAGTTAACAGTTTTCATAATACTAACCTTACCTAAACTCTACTTCAACGAGACTGAGAAAAGACGGACAGACCTGAATGGAAACACTTCCAACCAGAACTATTGCCATACAAATGAGTTCTATGTTTATCTGACCACTGAAATTTTTTGTATTGTCAATGTGGACATTCAGGACTCGAAATTATCTGATTACCAATGTTTCCTCTAATATTTTGCTGTGAGTCTGCGCAGAAATTAGCTTGTGTGTAAACTTTGCCTACTCCGAAAAGTACGTGCGCGCCCATAGCGGCAAGGTCATTTCGTTTGCAATAGAAACGCTAAAGTTGGAAGAGAAAAAAAAGAAAAAAAAGAAAAAAAAAAAAACATAAAACAAAACAATTATTGGTTTGACGGTTGGTAAGTTACCATATTTTTAGAGAATTTAGAAGTTGATGTCTGGGTGGAACTTCTTTATTGAATGGATTTTAATATCATTTGAAAACCTTGCGTACGCACATTTTTTTTCTTTATGTGCGCCAGTTGTAAAATGCGCACAGCTTAGCGGGAACGCTGCTAACGATAAAGAAGGTCTTGTCTTGATACCCAATGGCTATAGGTGTCTTGGTGATAGCCACTTGCCCTAGCTTTGTCTCTCTCTCAGGACATAGATCAAAGGGTCTGTAGCTATCGCCTTGTAGCAAATCACCTTCTACCGTTATTTTTTTTTTTTTCCTTTTTTTTTTTTTTACTACTTCGGTTACTTTCGCTCTTCCCCCTCTGCCCATACATCACTATCACCACAATGCACGTTTATCACACCAAGCATCAGCCGAGGGTCGAAAGGTAACACCATTTAAGGCGATAATGACATAGCTTGACCCCTAGAAATGACCCCAAGTGACAGCAATTCATCTCGTAGGGGGGCAAGGCGAGTGGGAAAGGGGGAGATTGGGAGAAAGTGAGAGAGTGGGAGAAGGGGAGAGGTAGAGAAGGAAAGGGAAGAGACGGGGAGAGGGAAGGGAGGGGTAGAGAGGGAAGAGGGGGAGAAAAAGAGGGAAGAGAGGAGAGAATGGGAGAAGAAGAGGGAATAGAAGAGAGAGCGCAGCAAAAGAGTACAGAGGGGGAGAGAGGGAGGAAAGAGGGGAGAGGGGGGGAAAGGGGAGAGAAGTAAGAGAGGGGAGAGAGAGGGGAAAGGTGAGTGAAGGAAGAGAGGGGAGAGAGGGGGGAAAGGGGAGAGAAGGAAGAGAGGGGAGAGTAGGAGAAGAAGAGGGAATAGAAGACAGAGAGCATCAAAAGAGTACAGAGGGGGAGAGAGGGAGGAGAGGGAGGAGAGAAGGAAGAGAGGGAACATAGGGGAGAGATGGAGGCTATAGGGAAGAGGGGGAGGGAGGAGAGGGGGAGAAGGGAGAGGGGGAGAGGGGGAGAGGAGGAGAGGGGGAGAAGATAAGGTCATACATCACCCTCTCTCCGTTTGCATAACCTTTCAACTTGATTGTACAGTACCTCCCAAAAACCTTTTAATATCCTATGGCTTGTTGATGGGCCACTTTCGTATACTTTCTACATTGGATGCGTTTTATAGCAGAAGGGATCTTTCTCGATGAGGAAAATGAACGTAAATGTCGATAGGAAATATCAAACTGGAGTTTATTGTAGGGAGGTTAAGAGATTTTTTGAAAGCGATTGCATGTACGTCATAACACATGTACATTTTTTGTCATTTTATCTGAATATGTCAGTTCTTTTTGTCAGTTGCACTCACAAGGTAATGGATATGAAAATAAATTCTGTTGTTTGAGATATAGTAAAGTTATTCCTTGAAAATAAAATCAAGGTGGAAATATATAACAAGTACATACATATACCAAAGGCTCCTTTCCCCTTACAAAGGAGGTAGCCAAAAAACTAAAGCATAAAATCCACTCCCACCCATTCCATCCCCACATACTCCACTCCCATTCACCACCCCTCCCTCCCTCTTATCCTGGCTCCTCCTGGATGACGGGTCATCCCTGCATCTCGCCCACTGCCCTGGCGGTGGGGGAAAAGAATACTGACACCAAGTTTTTCTACTTGAGTCGTAAAAAGTGACAAAAACGGGACGGGGATAAAACTAGGCATCCTTCTCCCTGTAGCCCTAAAGGAGACATTCCTAAAGAAAGCAAAGACATATAACATGTACAGAGGATCAATATTTTGTTTCGATTGGAATACAGGTTGGAACTTTAGTCCCTTTAGTCAGGGGTATAGTGGCTGCTACACAACCTAGACCTAGCTACTACAGGGGTGTACCGAGGCCGTAGATGAAAGAAAATTGGCCTTGACCGAAGACTATTGACGATTTGTTTAGTTAACACGAAGCAGGCGACAGAGCACAGAGCAAAGACAGACTGTAACATACGAGTGTTTTACTTTGGACTAGGTGATGTAGGGAGACAGTGATGCGCGGTTTCGTTTGTATACTTTATTCCAATGAAGGTACGTGTGTCAGAGACAAAAGTGGTGTGGTGGTCCCCAAGTGGGGGAAGACCGACCGCGAAGGCCTAGTGACGTGTAACAAGTTGAGCACTGAGAAGAACTAACTGGGCTGCCCGCTCGAGGCAGGCAGTATATGTACGCGGGACCCGACGCCATGATCAGACGCGACCTAATTGTTGTGACCCTTTCTGGTCTATCAATACTAACGTCAGTTCCTATACACTCCAACTCCAAATGCATACAATTTGCGCCGATGCTAGAATGGACTTCTTGTTGCTGAACTGAAGAATAGTTTGAACTTCTCTCACTTGAAATACTGAGGTAGAACATCTAGAAGCATTTCAAGTGAGAAAAGTGAAAAATGTACTTCAATTCAGCTACAGGAAGTCTGGCTTTGTCCTGTGCTGCGTCGACTGTGTCGGCTGCGTGTTAGTTTCCGCTTAGGCTTACTGACTTAACCTAAGGGCCCAGTTACACCAAGCTTATGACCTGTTTCCGTCCACCGGCGACCAGGTGGTCGCCGACCAGTTGCAGGTAATCTTTGGAAGTCGCTGGTAGTCGGTAATAAGATAGATGAATAGATCGATAGATAGACAGATATATTACAACACACACTGGGTAGTCCCCAGTACATAGATTTTCATCTTATCAACCAAATTAACTTTTTCCATTTCGATTCCTTGCATAGGTTTTGTGTCGGCGACCGATCGCTTGATTTTCGGTCGAAGGTGGTCGGAAGAAACCAGTCGTAAGCTTGGTGTGACTGGGGCTTAGCCTTTTCACTTTTACTGACGACTTGTGCGTTTTTCCTGACTGACGTCAGGCGATTTCATTCACGTCCCACCCGTCCCTGCATAGAGAACGGGTCAAACAGTTGTTACCCTCTACTTTGTCCTTTTATGATAAAAACAAGAGATTAGTTCGTTTAAATAGGCTGAAATTGGTGAAGAGATACAACCATCTATAAAGAGGATAAGGATAAGAGGGTCCTGACCTCTCCTTTGACTGTGTGATGGGAGATTGAAGATCAACATGGCAAAACATAAGTGTCTTTTTACAACATCAGGAATAGATTAGTCTCTTTACTTTTATGGTGTCACTCAGCTGTGGGAGCAAAAACTGAGTGAATGAGTGAATGAATGAACAGTTGAATGAATGAATGAATGAATGAATGAATGAATGAATGAATGAATGTATGAATAAATGGGTGAATGAACGAAAGATTGGTTAGATAACAAGTAGATAAATAAATATACACATGAATAAAGACACTAACGAATATTATATATATATATGTATATATATATATATATATTATATATATATACACTAAAGATATAAGTATATAAATGAATAGACAAACAAACAGAATAAATAGATAAGATGGAATGAGTAAACACATGACAAGAATGAAACGAGCACACAAAGTAGATAAACCAAATATAATATAAATGAATAAAGAATATATAGCTAAATGAATAAACTAAATAAAATTAAATAAACAAACCAATAAAATAAATCAATTAATTGAATACAAATAAATAAATAGCGAAGAATAAAAACAAAACAAAATTAGGACAAAAAGAACGAATTAAAAAAAAAAAAAAGATAAAGATGATTACGTTTTATGACACTTTGATGTTGCCCACGGGGG
Source organism: Oratosquilla oratoria (assembly GCF_046742065.1). Classification (NCBI taxonomy): domain Eukaryota; kingdom Metazoa; phylum Arthropoda; class Malacostraca; order Stomatopoda; family Squillidae; genus Oratosquilla; species Oratosquilla oratoria. The sequence continues at coordinate 40,806,903 of NC_134813.1, read as the reverse complement.
GCAATAACGACCTTATCTACAGGCTACATAAATGTCCTCCAAGATGGCCGTCCCATTTACGGCGACGCTGTTGGACAGGTGAGTGCCTGCAAATCATGTCGGTTTAATGCGAACTTCCTTTCAGTAATCTAATATCTTAATGCTTTCATCTTCTCCCTTATTTTAGTCAAAGACTTAAATCAGTCTTTATATGCCAAGGATTTCTTGGCCCATCAAGCGATGGGTTCCTGTCTTCCCTCCCTCGTTTAATCTATGTTGGATATATCAACACTATATATATATATATATATATATATATATATATATATATATATATATATATATATAGTATATATATAATATATGTATATATATATATGTAGTATATATGTACATATATATATAGTATATATGTATATATATATAGTATATTTGTATATATATATGTGTGTGTGTGTGTGTGTGTGTGTGTGTGTGTGTGTGTGTGTGTGTGTGTGTGTGTGTGTGTATACATGTACTATTAAGTAGATTAATGAAACATTGTCGTTAGATTGTTTTATTCAGCTACTGTGACGTTATCTCAGCAAATAATCAAGACTTAATTCCTTCCTGTCGATGACGCACTTCAATGACTTTATTCTGGTTGACGTCAGAAGATCTTTGTGACGTCACTGTCCCGTGTATTGGATTACCATCCACCTCACCACCCTCTCAATAACGACCCCAATCACCAATCCAATACACAAGATCTTCACGACTCACAACCAATCCATTCTTGGAGCACAACCTCATCACAGTTCCAGGAGAAGTTATTTTGATTGTTTTTTTACCAATCAAATTACCCAATCATAGGTACTGATCTCTAATTGCTACCTGGCTTCCCCCCCCCCGCCCCATTTGTCTTAAATCACCCAAAGTCAGGTCGTTATCGATCGAGTAGATCTTGTCTGGAGAGTAATAAATCCACAATGAACTTATCGTTGATTAAGTTAGGAACCTCAATAATGGTAGTTGTTGTTGTTGTTGTTGTTTCCGAGCTGTGGAGGTCCGGCTGGCTCAGAGGGAATGTGCTCGCTTCGTGCATAAGAGAACCCGGGTTCATATCCCAGTAGGAACAGATGGTTTTGGAAACGATATTCACAAGTTTTCGATGTGATTTTTTTTAAGTTCGGTCGTGTATGGCATAACACAATGAATTTGAACATGGGACAAAATATTCTTAATGACGACGATTTTTTGTCATTATCATTGTCACCATCATTAGTATCGTTATCATTATTGTCACATTATTTTTGTCGTTACTTATATTCACAATATATACATATATATATATATATACATATATATATATATATATATATATATATATATATATATATATATATATATATATATTAGGTTTCCAAGATCAACGGCTATCTAAGCACATAGGGCAAAGGTGAATATGTTCAGACATCTGTTCAACGCCTTCAGGCGTAAGCTCGTAAGCAACTTGTTCACGCACTACTACTGAACTCATTTCCCTCAGCTGTGTTCTCCTGGCCGCAAACGACTTCGTCTTCGATATTTCTCTTCTCGATGTGTTCCAAAAACCGAACAGAAGCTTGACAATACAACGTAAAACTAAACAATCATCTAATTAGAACTAAAACGATAAGAATATTATTCACATTGATGTGACATCACTAGAGGAATCGAGAATATCGTAGTCGAAGTCGTATCCAGTCATTCGAATGAACAACACTGAAGCCAACTGGGACCTGTGAGACTTCGCCTTTAGTCTCCCGATAAACCGGCCCACAGTCACGACGACATGACGTCATCAAAGAATATTTACAATCAAATGGCAGCTTGTCACGTATTGTATCATGTCAAAAGATATATTTCCTGACACATTTCTTTTTTCTTCCCCGATAATAATGTGACATACATGCAGATTAAGAATATATATATATGTATATATATATATATAAATATATATATATATATATATATATATATATATATTGTGACAGGAGCGTGAAATACCACAAGTCTTCACAATTCGGTTATTGCACATACATACACACATACATACGCCCATGTAAGCACGTACACATTGGCTCTGTGTGTGTGTGTGTGTGTGTGTGTGTGTGTGTGTGTGTGTGTGTGTGTGTGTGTGTGTGTGTGTGTGTGTGTGTGTGTGTGTGTGTGTGTGTGTATGTCTGTATCTATTTCGTCATACAGCACATACTACAACCCCCACATAACTGTCAGACCGCCATTGAAGCTACAGTTTCTCCTGGGACTCCGGCGTGTGATCGAACCGAGGAAGGAGGAAGAGGATGAGGAATTGGAGGAAGAGGATGAGGAAGGACGAGGAGAAAGAGGAAGAAGAACGAGGAGAAAGAGGAAGAGGAGGAGGGGAGGAAGAAAAGGAGAGGGGGAGGAGGAGGAATTGGAGGAAGAGGATGAAGAGGAATTGGAGGAAGAGGATGAGGAAGGACAAGGAAAAAGAGGAAGAAGAACGAGGAGAAAGAGGAAGAAGAGGAGTGGAGGAAGAGAAGGAAAGAGGGAGGAGGGGGAGTAGTGGGAGGAGGAATTGGAGGAAGAGGATGAGGAATGACGAGGAGAAAGAGGAAGAAGAACGAGGAGAAAGAGGAAGAAGAGGAGGGGAGGAAAAGAAGGAGAGGGGGAGGAGGAGGAATTGGAGGAAGAGGATGAGGAGGGACGAGGAGAAAGAGGAAGAAGAGGAGGGGAGGAAAAGAAGGAGAGTGGGAGGAGGAGGAATTGGAGGAAGAGGATGAGGAGGGACGAGGAGAAAGAGGAAGAAGAGGAGGGGAGGAAGAAAAGGAGAGGGGAAGGAGACATGAAAAGGAAGGACGAGGAGAAAGAGGATGAAGAGGAGGGGAGGAAGAGAAGGAGGAGGGAGAAGAAAAATGATGAGAAAGGACGAGTAAAAAAAGAAAGAAGAGGAAGAGGAGGAAAAGAGGAGGAGGAAGAGGAAGAGAAGAAGATAAGAGGAAGGGGAAGAAGAGGAAGGGGAAGAAGAGGAAGAGGAAGCGGGAGGAAATGTTGGAAGAAGAGGAAGATGAAGAGGAGGAGTGATAGGAGGGAAGAAAATGGGGGATAAGAGAGGACGTGGAGGACGTTGACGATGACGAGGAGGATCAGTGAAGAAGGGGAAGAGGACGAGGAGGAAGACGAGGACGAGAAGAAAGAGGAAGACGAGGAGGAAGACGAATACGAGGGGAAAGAGGAAGACAAAGACGAGGAGAAAGAGGAGGACGAGGAGGAAGACGAAGATGAGGAAAAAGTAAGAGAAGGAAGGCGAAAACGAGGAGGAAGACGAGGAAGACAAGGAGGAAG
>NC_134813.1:40788576-40793576 GCF_046742065.1 Oratosquilla oratoria | reverse complement strand
AGAATTAAGAGACATATTGCTATTCCCAGGGAAATACCTCAGTACACTGAGGCATTACTCAGCCTCCGGGACTCCTGTTTCCAGGCTCTACAGGGGTGCCACGTACACAAAACACGTGGGCTAGTGACCCATAATGGGGTTGGATGTCCACTGACTCAAAGGGTTTCTCTGCCCTTTTGGTGGTATTTGGGATTCATATGAAAGAAAATTTCATATGAATCCCCAACACGCCCTCCTCACTGGAAGGTGACCAGTGGGAGACAGTTTAGTCGCCGACAAACCGACCATGCGGCAAGCAGTTCTGGATTGCATGCTACCAGTAGAAGGACAGATGCCTCACCTGACCACAGAGTGAGGCAAGTAAATATAAACAATCGAATAAATCAGCAAGTAAACAAACGAACAAAAATTAAACAAATAAACAAATAAATAAACAAGTAAATAAGATGACAAACAAATGAAGTAGAGAGAGAAGGAGGGGGCTAAAATGTGTTTGCAGCCTATCCCTAAAAAAAAAAGAAAAGAAATCGGATTTCATATACGGAAGAACGTCTTTTGTATTTCATATAAGTGCTAAATCTACATTCGACAGTAATGTTTCTATTATTTCAATTTATATAATCAGATCTAAATCACATAGTGGTTCATAATGATTGATTAAAATAAAAGGTGAAAAGTCATTCTTTTGAATACAGAATTGATTATAAAAGGATGTTTATATTCTTTTCATTTGCGAAATAAATAAACAGTATCAGTTGATTAAATGCATTGGAATTAATCATTTCCGATTTAATATTCACGCTTCAATATGTAAAACAGTTTTCGTAATTATCCCGGCTGTCCGTTTAAACAAACTAATTTTTTCATAGCGGGTTTTTTTTTTTTTTATTATCATTATTTTTTCTAACTCAACTGAACGATGTCAACGTACTGGGGCGTGTCAGAATCCATATGAAAATGCTAAATTATTTATTTTTCGTACGCTTCCACATATTATCGTTATTTTCTTTTTAAGAGTCCTGTAATATTTGTTAAGCATTAGTGCCAGAGATGCAAAGAAACTGGATTTAGGACCTTTTCGCTGTGTTTTAGGTTTCAATCGTTTATTCTTGTGCCAACCAGACGATTTTAATCACCTGAAGTATAAAATCGCCTGGCGGCAGTCAGGATAAAAAGAAACGTACCACCTGGAAAATAAGCTTTAATCTCTGCTTTGCTTTACAAATGTGTGTCATCAAATAGACCTCACACTGGAACAACGCGAAAATAAAAACTAGCTTATATTGACATTTCTCTTGTTCATACATGTAGAGCCAGATTGTCGCCGAACTTATGAACTGTAGATTACCAGCGTTTCTATCCTTAGAGCAATCTCGTGCCAAATCACACACACACACACACACACACACACACACACACACACACACACACACACACACACACACACACACACACACACACACACACACACACACACACACACACACACACACACACACACACAATGGTAGCGTTCGCAGCCACCACTACGGCGGTCCGGGTTCGAATCCCGTCCAGGGCTGAAATAATTTCAGTATCGCTGCTCTGCGAGTCGTTACTCCAACTCTCGTGGGTGGGGAGTTGGGTGTGTGTGTGTGTGCGTGTAAGGTCACAGCATTACCCATAGATCGGTCATATATAAGCTGTGAGCTCTCTTCCGGGAGGGTAATAGCTGTCGATCACGAGTCCAACACGTGATGCAAGACCATGGTGAATCACACACACACACACACACACACACACACACACACACACACACACACACACACACACACACACACACACACACACACACACACACACACACTCACACACAAACGCACTGATCTTCAACCTAAAGTATAGATCACCTACGGCTATAATCATAAAAGCAGCATAGAAATGTCATTTATCAATCTATGCTGATGTTATGTTTTGCTTGGAAGATCGCTTTCCATGGGTATTCTTACCGTCGAAAAGGAGGAGAAGGAGAGGAAGAGGAAGAAAAAGAAGAGGAAAAAAGCGAAGAAAAAGGAAGAAGACTAAGAAAGAGGAAGAAGAAAAGTAAGGAAGAAAAACGAAGAGAAGAAAGAAAGAAAAAAGAAAGTACATAAAAGAAGAAAGAAGAAGACGAAAAAAATGCAAGAAGAAATTAACTTCCTCAATACGTTAAAATGAGATACAGAATCTTTCTCACGATCCACAAAAGACGATTTTATTCAGCTAAAGGAAAGACCCCACGGCCTGAACGAGACATTTACCAATGGCGACCCTTTTCAGGAAGGTAGTGGGAGGAAAAGCCCATTCACAGCGAGAGGGGTTAAGAACAAGGTGATCGAGTTTCCTGTTAACACGCATCAAAGTTGACAAATAACCCACCTAAAGGCTATGGCATATTACAATAATATGACACGATGCAACTGAACGAAAATGATATCATTTGACTAACCATAGATGAATACAAGATGATAATGAATAAACAGTAAAGAACATAAGAAAGTCTTCAGCTCAGAAGAGAGGAGATGAGTACGATATCGGTGGTATTCTTTTAAAAAAATTCTTTCCCTTCCAAGGATTTATATAAGATTTATAAAAGGAAAGATTTACATAAGGAAAGAATTTTCTTTTAAGAATACCACCATAATATTCTTACGGTGGTATTCTTAGGAAAAAATCTTTCCCTTCCAAGGATTTATATAAGATTTATTTAAGGAAAGATTTACATAAGGAAAGGATTTTTTCTAAGAATACCACCATATGCACCTACGCACGAGAATCGAACTTGAGATTTTGTAGACATGAACCGAGATCGATACCAAACGTGCCGCAATGGCAAAATAATTACCGTGCGAAGTATGTGTAATTCGTGAGCATTAAACTTAAATTTGTAAGTCGTGATCCGCTCGGGAAGTGCCGAGATAAAGTTCACACGACGCAATTATGTCAACAAGCGTATTCATGGGGTTCAGACCATTATGCCAGTACAGAACACACATATCACGTTAATGAACACAAATGCTTCGCTTTCAAAGGATGTAAACACGCACGCGCAGACAAGACTGAGCGGAAACACGTACATACAAACGTGCGTGTACACACACACACACACACACACACACACACACACACACACACACACACACACACACACACACACACACACACACACACACACGTGCACACACACAAAACAGGCTCGACGGCGCAGTGGTAGCATTCGCAACCGCTACTCCAGCGGTCTGAGTTCGAATCCCGCCCAAGGCTGAAATAATTTCAGTATTACTGCGCTGCAAGCCGTTACTCCAACTATCGGGAGCGGGGTGGGGTTGTGTGTGTGTGTGTGTGTGTGTGTGTGTGTGTGTGTGTGTGTGTGTGTGTGTGTGTGTGTGTGTGTGTGTGTGTGTGTGTGTGTCTATATATGTGTGTGTGTAAGGTCACAGCATCACCCTTAGATTGATCATATATGACCTTTGAGCTCCCATCCGGGAGGGTAATAGCTGACGATCACAAGTCCAACACGTGATCCAAGACCATGGTGAATTACACACAGGTATACACACACGACCTAGATTTTGATGGTCGATTATGTTCAATTCCAAAGCTATTATATGTGATCACGAACACAAAGATACAGAGAAAGGATATCACGAGCTAATCTCAATCCTATAAAACCAGAATCATATAACTAAATTTAGCTACACGTGCGCGCGCAAGTACCCACGCACGCACGCACACACACACACACACACACACACACACACACACACACACACACACACACACACACACACACACACACACACACACACACACACACACACACAAACAAGCTCGCTCACTCTCTCTCTCTCTCTCTCTCTCTCTCTCTCTCTCTCTCTCTCTCTCTCTCTCTCTCTCTCTCTCTCTCTCTCTCGATGGTGCAGTGGTAGCGTTCGTGGCCTCCACTACGGCGGTCCGGGTTCGAATCCCACCCCAGGGCTGAAATAATTTCAGTATCGCTGCTCTGCGAGTCGTTACTCCAACTCTCGTGGGCGGGGAGTTGGGTGTGTGTGTGCGTGTAAGGTCACAGCATTACCCATAGATCGGTCATATATGAGCTCTGAGCTCTCTTCCGGGAGGGAAATAGCTGTCGATCACGAGTCAAACACGTGATCCAAGACCATGGTGAATTACACGTACACACACTTTGAAGCTAGATATGGCAATTGAAAGTAAATGGCGGGACCTCTCGAGTGTTAGCTTCTTTTCTGCTTACTACAATTAGGTACAATTAGGTAAACACACACACACACACACACACACACACACACACACACACACACACACACACACACACACACACACACACACACACACACACACACACACACACACACACACACACACACATAGTATACACATACAAATACGTACACATATATAGTTAAACCGTACAGACTTCAAACCAAAATACTTTTCTAAACGGCAATTTAATAGAGGGAAACTACTAGACTTAACATCTAAAGAACATGACGGCTTCAGAGGCAAATACACTCATCCTGCACGAAGAACCTACACAAGTTCAATAGTGTGATCACCTCAAATGACTGTGGAAGCAACAATACAGTTTTCGTATACTATGACTTTTAAAAAAGCCTTTGACACACTCCCCCTCAGCAGATGCCTAGTTTATGTGGCACATCGCTAGAATCAAGAGGAAAATAACAAATAGAAGAGGGAAAGGAGAGGAAAGATGAAAATATAAAGGAAACAAGAAAATGAAAGAAAGAGAAAAGAAAATAAACAAGAAAAGAAGCAAAGAAAATGGAAAGAAAGAAAAAAAATAAGAAATGATTTCAGCAAGTACAAACTAGGTCACAAAACACACCATTCTATAATGCACTTCATAGGTTCTGTTCATTCTTTGTTGAATACGCATGAAGTTATTCATTTTTCTTATTTACATGACCTTAGTCACGTAAGAAATAGAATAAAAAGAGAGG
>NC_134813.1:40778576-40783576 GCF_046742065.1 Oratosquilla oratoria | reverse complement strand
TTATGAGAAATAGGGATCTGGGAATGAATGCAAAGAGGAGATTGTATGAAGGGGTGATTGTGCCGACGCCAATGTATGGAGCAGAGACTTGGAATTCAAGAGAGGCAGAGAGGAAAAGTTTAAATGTGTTTGAGATGAAACATCTGAGAAGTATGGTAGGAGTTACTAGGTTGGATAGAGTGAGAAACGAGGGGGTGAGGAGGAGAGCGGGAATAGAAAAGGGGATGACAGATACGACTGATGAAAGATTATTGAGATAGTGTAGACACATGGAAAAAATGAGTGATGAAAAATTATTAAAAGAGGTGTGGAAGACAGAGGTGGAAGGAGTGAACTTGTGGGGACGACCGAGGATGAGATGGATGGATAGGGTGAAGGGAGCGTTGAGAAAGAGGGAAATGTCTGTTGAGCAAGGAATGGAGCAGGCAGGAGATAGGGATGAGTTGAGAGTGACTGTGTATAGATGATACTGTTATGCAAGGAAGGGATGTATGTTGGATGGGTGATAGGTGGATGCTTATGTGTGAATGATATTTTGACAGTCCGAAGGGGTTTCTCCCCGTCTTCTCTCTTTCTGCCTTCCGTAAAAAAAAAAAAAAAATACCGAATTAAGAAATGAATGAATAGATAAAACATAAACAATAACAATAATAGAAGAATAGAAAATAATGATAAGATAAAATAATCCAGGAACCTGAGGACACTGGTCGAAGATGGTAACGCGCGACCCAGCGCGACTCTTCGGTCAATGAGGCGGAACGCGGATGAACCCATCTCTTCCGAATAGGACCCCCATTAGGTCTCGGAAAGCGCCTGTGCCCACCTTATAGCAAAGTCAACAAATCAATAAATACATGAATAAATGAGTAAATAAAGCAATGTATGTGTAAATAGCTAAATAGATATCTAACCAATTTAAGATAAATGTATAGAAACAATAACGAATATAAAGAAAACAAGTTATAAATAAATAAATGAGTAAATAAATAAATGTAAAGTAAATAGATGAATAAATAAAAAGTTAAATATTTAAGCAAGTAAACAAAGGTAAGCGTATAGAAATAATAACAAATATAAGCAAAACAAGTTATGAATAGATTAGAGAAGATATAATAATACTGATAAGTAAATAAAGATCGAATCACACAGTGAATTAAAGTAATTCAAGAGTACCCCTCCTGAAATGGATGCAATACAAAGTTTATTCCCGACATAAAAATAAAATCCTCTGAATGAGAGACGGAGGCAGCGTTGGAGTGTCACAGACAGGGAAGAACGACAAAAAGGAATAAAAAGAAGTTGGAGAGTGGTCGGAAGGCAGAGAGGCAGAGAGAGAGAGAGAGAGGCAGAGAGAGAGAGGGGAGGAGAGGGAGAGGTAGAGAGAGACAGAGACAGAGACAGACAGAGAGAGAGAGAGAGAGAGAGAGAGAGAGAGAGAGAGAGACAGAGACAGACAGACAGAGAGAGAGAGAGAGAGAGAGAGAGAGAGAGAGAGAGATAGAGAGAGAGAGAGAGAGAGAGAGAGAGAGAGAGAGAGAGAGAGAGAGAGAGAGAGAGAGAGAGAGAGAGAGAGAGAGAGAGAGAGAGAGAGAGAGAGAGAGAGAGAGAGAGAGAGAGAGAGAGAGAGAGCAAGCATAGGAGGAAGAGGCGAATACAATATTGAACGGGAACAAACAAATATCCTCACCATCAGTTTATTGCTAATAAAAAACGAGATGAATGCGAGGCAAAGGAAGTGCGAAACAGCAGAGGACGAAAACGCGAATATTAGAGGACAGAAAGAACGAAAGAGAAATAAGTAAGGACAAAAAAAAAAAAAAAGGAAGAAAGAGAACAATGAGGAGAGAGGTCACGAGAGGTCGTGGTAGGTCATGCAAATCAAGCAAGAGGGAGAGTGGGGAAGGAGTACCTCCCCTTACCCCTCCCCCGGCATCCTCCCCTAGGCCTGTCCATGACTGTGACATCTCCACTTCGACCTTGATAAGTGCTACTTGTCCAGGATGTCTAAGAACATAGTGCAAAGGTGACAGCTTGGGCCTAAACTTGAATTTGATAGCCGTAAGCTTATGTCCTTAACACATAAACGAGTACAGGGGTACTAAACTCCTTCTCTATATGATAAAGCGCCTTGAATATTTTGTAACAAGGCTGAAAGATGTTATACAACAGAGAACAGAGCCCTGTGTTGTAGGTTATTCGAATCAATCCCTTCCCTACAACGACACATCTTCCATTCTGGTTACCATCGGACGCCTCGACGTACTTAAGGAGCAAGAAGACACCACGAACAATATCAAACCCAAGCATTACATCTTCCATTCTGGTTACCGTCGGACGCCTCGACGTACTTGAGGAGCAAGAAGACACCACGAACAATAGCAAGCCCAAACATTATATCTTCCATTCTGGTTACCGTCGGACGCCTCGACGTATTTGAGGAGCGAGAAGACACCACGAACAATATCAAACCCAAACATTACATCTTCCATTCTGGTTACCGTCGGACGCCTCGACGTACTTGAGGAGCAAGAAGACACCACGAACAATAACAAACCCAAACATCTCGAAGCAAACACACCGTGCCCCTACACGGCGTACCAGTCCATCCTCATTACCCTTGGCACTTGAAGGTTGTGGCACTGGTGCCACTGTCCCACGTGCACTCACGTGAACAAGAGGGCATTAACGGCGGCACCGGCGGGCAAAGCCCTGGCACCCTCTTAACTCACTTCCTTACAGGGCCAAATGACAGGACAATAACGGGACTGGAAGAAGGGGGAGAAGGATGAGTGCAACAATACGCATGGCATGCCAGCTGCAAGCAACTACGCGGGGGACAGCACCAAATGCTATAACTCAGTATCAAGCTACTTGTACTGAATGTCCATGGATAAATGTGACACTGCCATGCTAGAGTGCAAGTACTCTATACATTTATGAGTATATATGTATTTATGTATATGCGTTTGTGAATACGAGTGTGATTGTACATATACGCTCACACTTTCAATTTTCTTCTTTCTCCTTTTTCTTTCTGTCTTTGATTCGCCCATTCTGATGTACCATTTCCTCATTCTCATGTCGATTACTCTCCAATGGAATTCGTTGTTTTCTGTCTCCGTTCTCTTCGCTTTTTTTTTTTTTTGCCTTATCTCTTAGTGTTTTTTCTTTTTCTAATTCCTCAATACTTATTTCTCTTTTTATCCATATCTTATTGTACTTTTCACTCCTTGCCAAGTTACCTACTTTTTCAAATATGTCTTCTACTACCATTTGTGATCTTAGTTTTATCTTTAGGGGTCGATTTCTATCCTTAGAATAGTGACCGATCCTATATGTTTCTTCAACGTCTTTACCTGCATCTTGGGCTCCCTCCTGAATTTCTTTTAGGATTTCTATTGCTGCTTTTTTTTTCTCTCTCTCTCTCATGTACCTCGCCAAACCATGTTTTTCTTTTAGTCCATATATCACAATACATTTTTTCCTGTCCACTGTGTCTCTGACCCAATTTGTTTTTTTATTAATTACTTGGATAATTGTGTCTTTTGCATTTTCCTGCGTACGTGTGTGTGTGTGTGTGTGTGTGTGTGTGTGTGTGTGTGTGTGTGTGTGTGTGTGTGTGTGTGTGTGTGTGTGTGTGTGTGTGTGTGTGTGTGTAATGTATATATACATACGTATGTATGTATATGTACATATATATGTGCACGCATACACATACATACAAATCACTGTGGCAAAAGTGAAGGAAGACCAATATGGTCTTAGTCTGTTAAGAAATATTTTAGGACTGAAGAGAAACGAAGAGCAACGGTGCTGACCTCAAACACCAATTTTCATTTCAAGCTAGTTACTTCCCTTTTCACCAATGTCCCTTTCAACCACTTACTCGCGCGCCTTCAAGAGAAAGTAATGAAGCATAACTTTCCACTCCAAGTTCACACAGTATCCAGTTTCATAATAAGCTGTGGATTCTACCTTTCCATTTAATGGCGAAGTTTATAACCAAAAAATGTACACGGGTATATGTATTATTGTAATTTGCATTCTAGTCATGTCATGTTACTCTTTTCAATCTTCTCACGCTTATACAGGACATTCCAATGTCGGAAGAGCCTCGCTGTCTAATAACCATCACCTGACTAGATGCTTTAATAAGTATAGAATTGTTCAGTACCATCTGTCAAAGGTCAACAGGATTGGACGTTGCTATCTACGTGTAATGTAACCATTGAGATCCTTCAGCGGGGGCTGAAGTGTGTGTGTCAGTTACAGCAAGACTTTATGATCCTTGTGGTACAAATGGAGAACAGACAAGTATTGTATATCGGTTTTTTTATTAACATCTTCCTTATATATTCCAACCCGGATACTTATGAAGTACTTTGCTCTGAGTACTGATACATATGAACATGAAATGATTTAATAAGAAGTTAGGGCTTAGTAATCTTCCCATAATGCCATATGGCAAATATAACAGCTTGTTGATGTGGGATGGTGGCTTGAAGAATGACCTAATAGACAAAGAACAATATATCTTTCTTCTTCTTTTTTTTTGGGGGGGGGGGGGTTTAGAAGATGATTTATTTTCTAAAATTTCAGAAACCTACTAACTGCGAATAAAAAAAAAATTGTTCCGTGCATCACAAAAAAAAAAATAAACTTCCAGTTTCTGTCAAGTTTCTCGGAGCATACATATACTTCTGTATTCTCAAACAAGCTAAAGATATTTGAACCATTTGTTGAAGTTGTTCATAAGTGGGCAACATGTCTTATTACGGTATAATTGAGGTAGAACAATTGTGCAAGAAGAATTTCTTGATTCTTCCACTCCATGAGTTTTATGACCTTTCGTATCTTCACACTTTAACATCAAAATTGTATTTAAGAACACTAGCACAGTTAAGAACCACCTCATTAACAATTATTCGGGAAATAAAATACACACATACACACGCACATGCACGCGTGTACACACGCACGCACGCACGCACACACACACA
>NC_134813.1:40751076-40766076 GCF_046742065.1 Oratosquilla oratoria | reverse complement strand
ATCCTTTTCATATGTTTGCATTGTATTTGTATTGGATGGGGGTACGAGACATGATAGCCAGTGCAATGGTACTGTATATTTACAACGAGAAAGCAAAGCAAGGTTGGTATCACTAATCCTTTTCATATGTTTGCATTGTATTTGTACTGGATGGGGGTACGAGACATGATAGCCAGTGCAATGGCGCTGTATATTTACAACGAGAAAGCAAAGCAAGGTTTGTATCACTAATCCTTTTCATATATTTGCATTGTATTTGTATTGGATGGGAGTACGAGACATGATAGCCAGTGCAATGGTACTGTACATTTACAATGAGAAAGCAAAACAAGGTTTGTGTTACTAATCCTTTTCATATGTTTGCATGGTATTTGTACTGGATGGGGGTACGAGTACATTTTCTGAGATACCCATGGGTACTTAGGGCATTGAAAAAGGTTAAGAATCGTTGCTGTAAGGTCTCAATTCTTTCAGTCTGGAATCGCACCCCACTTCTCATCCTCCTCCCTCATCCATCTCTTTCCCCCATTTATCTTAGCTCCTTGAGGACGAAGGCCCACCCCTGACCCCGCTCACTGCCTGAATCAGAAGCACTGCAGCAAGGCACAGCACCACAGGACCGCCACACAGCTGAGGCTGGTTTACCACCACAGCTTCACTTACATGGCGACCCTTCTTCCTCGTTCATTCGTGCAAATACAGAGAACAAATAAGGAATACTGTATAAATACACATCTTATAGTGTTTAAACGCTACACAATATTAAATAACCATCTTTAACCAAGTTGTTTCAGTATAGACTAGGCTTACTTTCTCCTTTACTACATCCTTTTGTTTTTCGCACATTTTCCATCCATTGATTGGTTTGCAAAAAAATAAAAGTGTGTGTGTGTGTGTGTGTGTGTGTGTGTGTGTGTGTGTGTGTGTGTGTGTGTGTGTGTGTGTGTGTGTGTGTGTGTGTGTGTGTGTGTGTGCGCACACCAGCCTATTTTCAATTCAAGTGATAAATAGTAAACTCGAGATGACTCATTTTTTTTTATTCACTATTCATAGTATGGGTGGTCGCTATCTCCCCTGGCTAACCATTCCATTTAGCCTATTGTATTTGGAAAAATATTTATATTTTTTCATATTTTGCCTATTATTCGATGTTTGTACTTATATTCTCATGTCTCGCTGGATATATCCTTCCTTGTCTATATGTTTTCTTTTTGAACATATAATCTAATTGGTTCTCCTTTCGCCTTTCATCCTCCAGCGTTGCTAAGCCACACGAATCCGATCTCCTTTCATATTGCAAGACCCACGTCTCGCGATGGTTCTTCGAATATTTCCCAGATTAATTATTTATTTTATTTACTCATTTATTTTGTTTATTTATTTATATAATCTTGTCTCCTTTATTTGTTTATTTGTTTATTTATTTGGTGGGGGGTTGTATTTACGCGAAATATTCAAAGCGCAAATTTAGATATGAAGTTAGCTGTACTTTCACCACGTCTTTGTCTACGTTTTTATAGCCCTCGCCGGAGACTAATTATGCCCTTTTATCTGTGTCGTGTGTATGTGTACCGTGCTTCTGTTGGTATTACACGTTTATCTGTTGAAGTTTCTGTTGCTGTTGTTATTCATGTTCTTGTTCTTGTTCTTGTTCTTGTTCTTGTTCTTGTTCTTGTGGTTGTTACTGTTGTTGTTGCTTTTGTTGTTGCAGTTTATGTTGTTGTTGCTGCTGCTTCTTGTATTTTCATTTTCAACACTAGTCGCTGATGTAGCTTTGATGTATACGTGTACATGTGCATATATATGCGCGCGTGTGTGTGTGTGTGTGTGTGTGTGTGTGTGTGTGTGTGTGTGTGTGTGTGTGTGTGTGTGTGTGTGTGTGTGTGTGTGTGTGTGTGAGGGCGTGCGTTTTTGTGTGTGTCCATCTCCCACGTGTGTTAGTCTCCACTGGTCTGCATGGGTGCTTACGTATGTATATGAACGTTACCATTCATTAAAATGCATATTTACACAAATATATTTGCATGTAAATACACATATTCAAAAACTCCATAATAATGTTTGCGTCACTGTTCTGGTCAGGAGAATGTTAAGGTTTGGGTTGAAGGCTTTATGATGGACGAGGTTTTTTTTTTTTTTTTTTTTTTTTTTTTTTTTTTTTTTTTTTTTTTTTTTTTTTCACCTAAACGCCTACCAAACCCCGTAAGTGTGAACAAGTTTAAGTTAGACAAATAACCATGGTCAAGAGACTCGAGCGTGACTGGCAAATTCTATACTCTTTCTTCAAACTGAATATTTTTTTTTATTTGTTGACCAAAAACTGGTTAAGAATGTTCAAATTTCGTAAAAATTCATAGTTTTCGTATTTTATTCATTTATTTATTTATTAATTCATTCTATTTATATATTTGTTTATTTACTTATTTACTTGTTTATTTATTTATTTATTTATCTATTTATTTTTGCTTGTCTACTTCTATGAGTTCTTCAACCTGTACATGTTTTTTTTTATATTGTTGAACAGAAAATGGTTCATAATCATTAAATTTCCTTTTTGTTCATAGTTTTTCATATCCTATGTTTTGTTCCTGCCAACCTATACATTTGATTAACATTATTGTTCCACTACAGTTCCAGTTATTTGATCGAATTTTTCAGCTGAAGTGGACAGACTCCAAATTGGTCACAAAATTTAATTTCAGTTCAAGAAATATGACTCCCTGAAACTGACCTGAGGTGAGTTTAACCAATGGAAAATAAGTCTCACGAGAGATAAGAGACGTGAGAGCGGAGGGAGCGTGAGAGTGGAGGGGGCGTGACAGTGGAGGGAGCGTGAGACTGAAGGGAGAGTGAGATTGAAGGAAGCGTGAGAGTGGAGGGAGAGTGAGAGCGGAGGGAGAGTGAGAGTGGAGGGAGAGTGAGAGCGGAGGGAGCGTGAGAGTGGAGGGAAAGTGAGAGGGGAGGGAGCGTGAGAGTGGAGGAAGCGTGAGAGTGGAGGGAGCGTGAGAGTAGAGAGAGCGTGAGAGTGAAGGGAGAGTGAGATTGAAGGGAGTGTGAGAGTGGAGGGATTGGTAGAGCGGGGAGAACGTGAGAGTGGAAGAAGCGGGAGAGCGGAGGGAGTGTGAGAGTGGAGGAAGCGTAAGAGTGGAGGGAGTGTGAGAGTGGAGGAAGCGTGAGAGTGGAGGGAGCGTAAGAGTGGAGGGAGTGTGAGAGCGGAGGGAGTGTGAGAGTGGAGGGAGCATGAGAGTGGAAGGAACGTGAGAGTGGAGGGAGTGTGAGAATGGAGGGAGCGTGAGAGTGGAGGAGGGAAAAGTGAAGGGAGTGGATGAGGGTGGAAAGGGTGGAGATTGAGAAGGTGTACAAGTGGAGGTGGTGGTACAGATGAGTTGATGTGGAGGGATTGGTTGAGTGTAAATGGAGTGGATGATAGTGGAAGGAGTACAGAGGATGAAGGAAGTATAGGTATAAGAGAGTAGACGGATGTTTGGAGTGATGGCCAAGTATTCCTAAGACTTCTAAAAAAAATAATAATAATGAATAAACAAATAAACAAATAAATAAATAAAATTAAATAAATAAATAGATAAATGAATAAATCTGGGTCTAAGGTGGAATAAGACTTACAGTGTGCCTTCCAATATCCAAAGACTGGAGACTCATTCAGTTATCCTTTCCAGACACTAAGGATTTCATTTCTGTTTGGAGTGAGGACAAAAGGCTATATAGTGTGGGTCATTACACAATGGGCAATCACGAAGACACGTGTTATCATTTATATCTTTATAATTTTATCTATTTATTTTACCATTGGCACTAATTTATTATTATTACTATTATTATTATGGTATTGTTATTATTATTATTATTATTATTATTATTATTATTATTATTATTATTATCATTTTTTTTTTTTTTTTTTTTTTTTTTTTTGCATCCGACCTAGTTATGGACCAAAAGGCCTCCTGTCGGCATGCTCCTCCTTTGTAATCCTCCGTAATCCTTTGTGTCTGGCGCAGGAGACGGGTGCCCCAAGGAACCCCCTTCCAGTCTTGGAAAAGAAAGATCGTGATCCAGAACTGGCTGGAAGTGGAGAACTGGCTGGAAGCGGGTGAACCCGGGTGGCCCTGTGGACGCGTTATGAGCCTGTGTTCCAAAATGGGTTATTGGGGGAAGGAAATGGGGGAGAGAGGGAGAGTGTAGGGAGCCAAGAGTGGGTGTTGGAGAGGTCCTGGGTGGTTATGGGGGAGGAGGAGGGGGGGGAGAATCGGTGTTGGCTGGAAAGCCTGATACCAGCCGACATGAATAATGCAAGTTGGCAGCCTTCCAGGGCGAAATCAAACCTTCATTCTCTCACAAATTATACGAAAAAAGGAACCGAAAATCACTGGATTATATACTGCATCTACCGGGCCTTAAACTATCTTCCAGAACGTATCCCCTTGGCATGATTTCCTTAAAAGTAAGACCAAATTAGTGTTACTTATTTTCCTCAAAGCCTCAGAGGCTGATAACAATTCTTTCGAGCCACAGGCAAACAGAAAGTGCTGTGTGATGTTTATTGTGCACGCATGGGAGAATGCAAATGTGCACATTACGGGGCAACACACGCACATGAGAGAGGGTGCGTGTGTGTGTGTGCATGTGTGTGCGTGCGTGTGTATGTGCACGTGTGTGCATAAGTGTGTTCGTGCGTGTGTATGCGTGTGTTCGTGTGTGTATTTGTATGTGTGTGTGTGTGTGTGTGTGTGTGTGTGTGTGTGTGTGTGTGTGTGTGTGTGTACATGTATCCTTGCGTGTGTGTGTGTGCATGTATGCTTGCGTGTGTGTGTATGTATGCTTGCGTGTGTGTGTGTATGTATGCTTGCGTGCGTGTATGTGTGTGTGTGTGAGTGTATGTTTGCGCGCGCGCGCGCGCGCGTGTGTGTGTGTGTGTGTGTGTGTGTGTGTGTGCGCACGCTTGTGTTTATGCATATACGCACGTATGCGTATACATACGTATGCGTGTGTTTATGTATGTACACAAGTGGTGTGCATGTGTATACATGTGTGTACACGCGCATGCTTGTGTATACCTCCACGGATGTGCACATGCGTGTTAGTGTGTGCGTGTCAGTGATCGCACACAGGCGTGTTTTAGTGATAGTCTCCACTTCCATGAGGAACATTAGATTCTGATGCATCACTCCGTTGCAACATTGGAAGAAAAAAAAATCCGTTTTTAAACTCACCAATTGGTAATATATATTATAATTCAAAATGACCACGAGCCAATTCTGCTGGAGGAACCAATTGCCTATTTCGTAACCATCACAATCACCACCAAAATCACTACTACTATTAGTGCTACCGCTACTACACAAAAAATAAATAAATAAATAGATAAATAAATAAATAAACAAGATAAAATAAAATAAAATAGAATGAAATAAAATAAAATGAAATGAAATGAAATGGAAATAAAATAAAATAAAAAGAAATGAAATTAAAGGAAATAAAATTGAATAAAATAAAATAAATTGAAATGAAATAAATAGATAGATAAATAGATGAATAAATAAATAGATAAATAAAATAAATAAAATAAAATAAAGTAAAAATAAAGTAAATAAACAAATGAATAGATAAAATGAAATAAATGAATAATTCGATAGATAAATATAGATAAATGAATAAGTAAATAAATAAACAAATAGATAATAGAAAATATATATATATAAATCAATAGATAAATGATCAATCAATGAATAGATAGGTAAATCAATCAACCAATCCATAAAGTGAAACGAGGTTTTGATGAAAATAAAAAGAAGAAAAAGATGCCTCCCATGCCCTCCCCCATCCCATCCTTCATTTGCACAGAATAAAATCCCCTGGGCCCCAACACAGCATCATCTATACAATGCGCCACAGCAACAACAACAACAACAACAAAAAAACGACCTCCTAACCCGACCTCACCCGTTCATCTACTCGCCACTCAACCCGAAACATCAATCGTCAACTAGGGCGTGCGCAGCAGATTTTGTGTTCTAACTATGGTACACATTAGCTTAAGCATTCGTTTATTAATTAGTTTTGATTATTTTCTCGCTGTGGCAGGTTCGGCTTGTACTGAGTAGCTAATACAACAAGAACGAAATTAATATATAAATTATTTGTTTATAAATACAAAATACAAACTAAATATACTGTGATAATAATGCACAATAATTTTATGACATTTATATAAAGGGAAAAGACACATCTCCCGACCTAACAATATACATGTACAATATACAATAATAGATATACAATGATACAAGTATGTATAATATACAACAAATGTACAATACAAGTACACTATCTCATACGCATCAAGGCACGACGTGGATACTACGGCTGCAAGTCATAGCACGTAAGGCAAAGGTGATGTACTTTCCTACAACTAACCACGTGACGTCAACTCTATCTATTTATTCGATGATTTACCTATTTATTAATTTACCTGATTTACCTATTTGTTCATTTACCTAAGTTACCTATTGATTTACCTAATTTATCTATTTATTAATTTACCTAATTCACCTATTCATTCATTTACCTAACTTACCTATTCATTAATTTACCTAATTTATATACTTGTTTATTTACCTAATTTACCTATTTATTCATTTACCTAATTTACTTATTTATTCATTTACCTAATTATTCATTTACCTAATTTACCTATTCATTAATGTATTTACCTATATTACCTATTCACGTACTTGTTCAATTATCTTCTATCTACGATCTTCTCTTTTTACTTTTTATTTTCTATTCATTTATCTACCCATTCATGTACCCATTTATCTACTTCACCTGTTTATTTATTTGTTCATTTAATCATTTATCTACTTCGCATCGTTTGACCTATTCTCTCAGATGATTAATGATATTATCTCAGTCTCTAAATACATTAACAAACATTATAGAAAACTATAGTAAAAAAGATAAATGAATAAACAGAAATGTCTGCCATATGTACTATGGGACACACTGATAGATTTATATATATTTCATTCTGGTTAAAACCAAGCAATACTTCGCATCGTTCGACCTAATCTCTGAGGTGATTAATGATATCATCTCAGTCTCTAAATACATTAACAAACATTATAGAAAACTATAGTAAAAAAGATAAATGACTAAACAGAAATGTCTGCCATATGTACTATGGGACACACTGATAGATTTATATATATTTAATTCTGGTCAAAATCAAGCGATACTTCGCATCGTTCGACCTATTCTCTCAGATGAATTAATGATATCATCTCAGTCTCTAAATACATTAACAAACATTATAGAAAACAATAGTAAAAAATATAAATTAATAAACAGAAATGTCTGCCATATGTACCATGGGACACACTGATAGATTTATATACATTTCATTCTGGTTAAAACCAAGCGATTCTATGCAGTTTGAGGCGTGTGGGGGGAAGGAGGACGGGATAGAAGAGCCCTGTATGCGGGGGGTCTCGCTCAATCAAACCCATCTTCAGGCTCGTGGTCGCCAAAACCCTTTTCCCCCCTCCCCTCCAGTAGCACAACTGTCACTGATAACTCCCACGTGCCCCGGCTATTCGTGAACATGATTTTTTTCTTTTTAGACTAATGATGAAGATCACAAACCTCACTGATGGTCTGGGGTAGTCAGTCACCCTCCAAGTGCTTGTCACGCGTACATACTCGTACCTGCAAAAAAATAATTTTTGAATTTAGTTTACTGTATTTTTCTACCCTATAAACAACCTGTACTCATGTATACAATAGCAGACAAAAGTCCTGTCACACTCTCTGAAGTATTTCTTCGTGTGTGTGTGTGTGTGTGTGTGTGTGTGTGTGTGTGTGTGTGTGTGTGTGTGTACACGTATGCACAAGTATAGGTACAGGTGTGTGTGTGTGTGTGTGTGTGTGTGTGTGTGTGTGTGTGTGTGTGTGTGTGTGTGTGTGTGTGTGTGTGTGTGTGTGTGTGTGTGTGTGTGTGTGTGTGCCATAGTTCCACTACAGTACATTTGTTGCCTTAGAACAAGAGAAGTTGTGTGTGTAAATTTTGGATCGTGAGCCTATCCAATAGAAACATATATAAAGATAGTTGCATGGTTAAGTACATATGCTAATACACTTGTTCCCTAATGCATGTGCATATATACATCTGCAGACAACTAAGTAATTCAAAGACATTTTATCTTTATTCATCTATTTATCTATTTATTTATGCTCTCTCATGTCTGCATATCTAGAAATCTTAGACAACATTTGTAGATTGATAACAAGACTTGAAATTTAACAATCAGTTCTACACAAACTTGGAAAATTATCGTTTTATATTACACTTAAAACATGAGCAGCATTCATCCAACATTTTTTTTAAATAAATCGTGGGTCACTTATGTTTCTGTGGACATTCGAAATCGACCCATGGTTGGTTGATGTTCCATTAATGACATTTTATTAAAAGTAAGGTAACGTTAATAATAAGAGAGTCTCGACATTGTTTACATATACATACATACATACATACATACATACATACATACATATATATATATATATATATATATATATATATGTGTGTGTGTGTGTGTGTGTGTGTGTGTGTGTGTGTGTGTGTGTGTGTGTGTGTGTGTGTGTGTGTGTGTGTGTGTGTGTGTGTGTGTGTTTGTGCGTGTATACAGTATACATACATATATATATACAAATATACTCGTGTATATGTATATACATATATATATATATATATATATATATATATATATATATATATATATATATATATATATATATATATATATATATACATAATCAAACACGGCCGTCACAAGCCTCAATTCGGGGTCCCTCAGAATACTCGGCCGCCGCGCTACCAATAACTCTATCACAAAGCGTTCAAAAGAGCTAGAACCTGGTATAGTCTTACATCGTAGGAACGATGACTTTCACCTTCCCACCACCCACCAAATATACATATATATATATATATATATATATATATATATATATATATATATATATATATATATATATATATATATATATATTCCAGCTCCCGACACCACGCATGAGGAACGGTAGTATATGACAAGCTTTCATTCGCTTCGCCGCTGTAACTATCTTAGAAAAGTGGCAGCCGGGAACTCTAACCACTGCGCCACTAAACAAATCATTCGTTACAGTTCTTATTCGCTTCGCCGCTGTCACTATCTTGGAACAGTGGCAGCCGGGACCTCTAACCACTGCGCCACTAAACAAATCATTCGTTGCAGCCAATTCTTTCAAATAACCCAACCCGGCCGTCGAGATCCTCGATCTTGGGTCCATCGGAATGCAAGGTCGCTGCGCGAAGGTCTATCTGCTTCCTTAACCAAAAACATCAAGATAATCACCTAAACACATATCCTTGTGGGAAACTTAAATGATTCTATTGAGGCTAGCCCCAAGCGATTAATCCTTTCGAGAGAGAGAGAATGCACCACATGCACTCAGCTCCAGAACGCCAGTCATGCAGTGAATGGTAATCATGCAATCATGCAAAGTGCTTCTCTGCTTTCGAATAAGGAATGTTTATGACCCTCGGCGAGAGTACGCGCCGGCGAGATTAAAGCGATCCTCTTCAAGAAAATTCCGAGAAACGGACGCGAAAACCAAGGTTATCGCGGGCGCTCCTGAGGGCCCAAGCTTGATGAGGTTCCAAGACGATGACCCGGTCATCATCTCCTTCGAGGGTGGTAGGTCTTAAGAAAAAAAGAAAAAAGAGGAAGAAAAAAAATGATGATAATAATAACAATAAATAAATAAATAAATAAATAATTGATTAATTGGTTGATCGATTGATTGATTGATTGATTAAATAAATAAATAAACAAAAAGATAAATAAATAAATTAATAGATAAATAGATAAAGTAAAATAAAATAACATAAAATAAAATAAAATGAAATAAAATAAGATAAAATAAAATAAAGTAAAGCAAAGTACGGTAAAGGAAAATAAATCAATAATCATAATAAAAATAGTAATAATAATAACAATAATAATAATAATAATAATAATAATAATAATAATAATAATAATAATAATAATAATAATAATAATGATAATAATGATAATAATGATAATAATAATAATAATAATAATGATAATAATAATAATAATAATAATAATAATAATAATAATAATAATAATAATAATAATAATAATAATAATTATAATAATGATAATAATAATAATATAATAGTAATAATAATAATAATAATAACAATATTTATAACCATAATAATGTCAATATTAATGATACCAATAATGATAATAATAATAATAATAATAATAATAATAATAATAATAATAATAATAATAATATTAATAATAATAATAATAATAATAATAGTAATAATAATAATAATAATAATATGTAATAAAAAAAATAGAAAATAAAAAACAGATAAATGAAAACATATAATTACCCTGTCATAATCTCTTTGGGAGGGGGGGGTGTCTTAGGAAAAATATTAACAAAAATAATGATAACAATATTTGTAATAAAAAAATAGAATATGAAAAAAACATACATAAGTAAAAGTATATAAAAAAGTAAATAAATACAAATAGATTAACAAATAAATAAATAAATAAGTACTAGACAAAAGTAGAATAGAATAGATCCAAAAAACTATCATAATAACAATAGAAATATACATGTACAAAAATATCAATATATAAGAACAAATAAAAAACAAACAGATAAATGAATGAATAAATGATAAATGAAAACGAAATAGAATGAATGAGTTAAGAAAATAGAATGAATGGATAAGCAAAATGTATAGGCAAGGAAAACGTTGTGGAAACGTTTAGCTGTGTGGTTGTTTATCCAAACAATCCATAACAAGGTGATTCCGGAGTGAAAAGGCATCGCCCATCAAAAGACCTTAAGAAATGAAAAAAAAAAAAAATAAGCAAATAAATTAAATAGATAAATAAACGAATTAATAGTTAAATTGATAGATGAATAAATAGGTAAACAAATTATATAAATAAATATATATATATATATACATAAGTTACTAAATAAATATAGATAATTAGATAAATAAATTATTAAATATATTAATTAATTAATAGATAAATAGGTAGATGA
Organism: Oratosquilla oratoria; assembly: GCF_046742065.1. Classification (NCBI taxonomy): domain Eukaryota; kingdom Metazoa; phylum Arthropoda; class Malacostraca; order Stomatopoda; family Squillidae; genus Oratosquilla; species Oratosquilla oratoria. Next base: position 40,754,916 of record NC_134813.1, on the reverse strand, counting down.
ATAAATAAACAAATAGGTAGATAAATAAATAATATATAAATAGATACATACATATACAGATAAGTTACTAGATAAACAGATAAATAATTACATAGACAAATTAATAAATTATGAGGTGAACCCATTCCTTGGCTCCAATCGGGGATAGAACCTGGGTCTCATCCACGAGCACCGAAACGTTTTCTCGTCAGGGATTCTACGTATATGCCGGAGGGTCAGTATCCTGAAGAAGAAGACGAAGAAGAAGACGAAGAAGACGAAGACGAAGAAAGACTCCTTCTTCCAAGTGGGGCCGGCTCGTGTGGCATCACTTTGTAAAATGAGGTGATAAACTTCGCTCGCTTTTTGTTTAGTACATTCCGCTTTAGAGTCGTTCAAACACGTGTATAAACACATTACCACGTACGAAGTTCGAGGAGGAAGATTGCTTTGCTCCCCCAACACCACCACGAGGAGGAAGAAAGAGAAGTTTAATTTGTAGGTCTACAACAAATAATAGAGCACATTCTAGCAGTTTTTGCCCATCGTAGATAACCCTAAATAAGGTCATTTTAATGAGAGGGTGCCAGAGAGAGAGAGAGAGAAAGAGAAAGAGAGAGAAAGAGAGAGAAAGAGAGAGAGAGAGAGAGAGAGAGAGAGAGAGAGAGAGAGAGAGAGAGAGAGAGAGAGAGAGAGAGAGAGAGAGAGAGAGAGAGAGAGAGAGAGGAGAGAAACCTAATGTGCGTTTGTACACGGACCAGCAGGTGCCCAAAAATATGAAACAGCAATCGAAAATACAGAAACACTTAAACCTACATCCATAAAGAGCCTTTCGTATGTCCGATTATACGCCCACCTCCACGCCCACCCACGCCATCCCACCCCCACCCTCCCACCTCCAAAAACGCCCAATAATCTAATGGAGCGATATCTTGACGCTTATCTCTACTCACTTATAACCTAGAATGAGAAACGGGATTAGGGGTAACTGGTTTCTAAACGTCTAACATTAGGACTTCACCTCACATAAACTAACCCGACTCCAGAAGAATAAGATACCTACTGGCTTCTGATTACCTTCAGGAATCAGATTCGACTTCAGAATCGGGTTACAGTTAAGACGAGACCAAGTTTTTTAATTCCACAACGGCCAACCTGTAGCTGGAAAGTCTTAGGCCCTTTTCACACCAGGCAACTAGTGACCGTCACTAGTGGCGGTCACTAGTTACCTAGTGTGAAAGGCTCGGGCAACTGCAAGCAACTAGTGACTGTCACCGAGTTGTGGAATCCTTTCTCATCATCTCATTAGTCGAAAGAATGGCATTAATGGAGGAGGTGCTTCTGTTGGCTTTGCTGGTCAAGAAAAAGAGACGGTCGGTGACGGCAACTGCCAGTGACGGTCACTTGTTACCGGAGCGGGCAACAGCCATAGCCTGTTGCGCAACCGGGCAACCGCAGTGACGTAGTGTGAAAGGCTCAATTGAAAATAATGGTAGGCAACTAGTGACCGTCACTGGTTGCCTAGTGTGAAAGGGGCCTTACAAGACCTCTCGACCGTTTTCTACGACGACCTCCAAAGCCACGAGGAGAAATATAAACACTGGGCGTTTTCTTCCAGACTTCTCTTGTAGAGATTAAAGCGTGATAGCCGTTCCTGTGAAGGGTGCTCTTGCTCGTTCCAGCCACATGGTTCAGTGAAAGTATTTAGTTAACGAAGTGTAGGTTGTTGGTATTTCACTTTTACTCCTTCAGGTCGGAAATTGCTCTTATTTCAAACATTCTACCTCCCATAAGAGTGTATACGTATAAGCATATAATTGTACTTACATAAACATATGAATGATATGCAGAAAAACCACCAATGAAAATAATAATTGATGACCGAACGCTTTCGTCTATTGAGACATCCTCAGGGTACGTCTAAATAGACGAAAGCGCTCGGTCATCAATTATTATTTTCCTTGGTGGTTTTTCTGCATATCTAGAATCACGAGTTCATGTGATTTCTCATGCAATATGAATCATATATGTACCTGTATATGTGTATACACATATGTGCTTATACATCCATATACACATATATATACAAAGGTCCTGTGTGTGTGTGTGTGTGTGTGTGTGTGTGTGTGTGTGTGTGTGTGTGTGTGTGTGTGTGTGTGTGTGTGTGTGTGTGTGTGTGTGTGTGTGTGTGCGTATGTATGTGTGTGCACGTCGAATTACAATTCACAGTAAGCAAAAAGCCATCAGCAAATTCCTCATTTAGTCGGTGAATTAACTCGAACATTTTACTACTCACCGCGAAGTACTCAGTTACAAGCCGCTTCAACCAAGGCGAGAAAATTTATGTCCACGAATTGTACGGATCATGGTCTAGGATATGAGATCCTTCCCCTCCCTCCCTCCCGCTCCTTCCACCTCCTTCCACTCCTCCACCTCCTCCTTTTTTTCATTTCTTCATCTATAATTACATACGGACCCAAACAATTTACTGCCCCCGGTCGGAACTATTTGCAACTCCGTCGTGAACAATCAATTGAACACGAGACTGAACATTCGGTAGGCAATCAAATGTTGAAAATAAAAGAAGGTTCAGAAAATTAACTCCTTCAATACAGTGACACCCTTTAATCGTTTTATTTTGGCTAACGGCTTGTGATTTTGTTGTGTAAAGCCGTGGACGCCTGATCCAAGGAAGGACATATCACTGTATGAAGAGATTAAGCTGAACTAGTTTAAGGAAAATTACTGATAAATTTCTTCTTTTTATAGTTAGAATATAAAATTTGTTTATTTATCTATCTATTTATCATTATTAGAATACAAAATTTATTTTTTTACTTATTATTTATCTACCATTATTATAACTTTTTTCTTTTTTTTTTTGCATCCAACGTAGTCGCTAAAGTCCAGGTGGAACTACCATCCTTACCCTGTGTGCGTGGATAGCTGGGGCAAATGGTAGTCACCCATAAAACAACCTGACACATCCGAGCCACAGGACCTGCAGTCTTCCTCGTCCAGTGACGTTTCCCTACCTGACCATGTACCAAATGGTCTCCTATCGGCCCATTCTATCCCTATCACCCATTCAAACCCACTTCCCCTCAATTTCATCTAACAGTTTACTGTCCCAGTGATTTGCTTCTAATCGTGTTAGAAAGAAGACACAAAGCCTAGTCAGGTTAAGAGCAAGTTTATCCGGTCTATTAAAATTTAAATCATAAAAGCGTATCCAAGAGAGTTAGGTCGTTAACTCGCAATAAAACTAATCTTGTTCAACCACTCCCTCGGACAACAACAAGCTAAACCCTTCCTCATTCACTCCTTTCATACTCCTGACTTATTCACTTGGTCTGGTTGTCGGTGGGTGATTTTATTAATTTTATTCATCGAGGGGGGGGGGGCACGCTTCCCATCCTCTCTCCATCTCCCCCCGAAAGAAAACGGAAGGTAGGGATTGTTCTTCGAGTCTCATATGAACCAAAAGGTCATTTTAATTTTAATTTTCAAGGACGTTTTTGAGGTGAACATTGGGTATCATTCAAAGGACTGAAAAGGATTACAAAGGCGGAGCATGCCGACTGGAGACCTTTTGGTCCATAACTAGGTCGGATGCAAAAAAAATTATAATAATGATAAATAAATAAAAAATATACTAATATAAATACTAATAAATGAAATAAATGCGTAGATATAGTTAAATAATAAACAAACAGGTAAATAGTAAATAATGATAAATTGACAGATAACTAATAATAAATGAAAAAGCAAATAATAATAAACAAATAAATAATAACAAACAAATAATAACAAACAAATAAACAAACAACAAACAATTTACAGAAACCTCATATTCGGTAG
>NC_134813.1:40740926-40750576 GCF_046742065.1 Oratosquilla oratoria | reverse complement strand
GAGAGGACGGAGAGGGGGGGGTTGCCGATTTAATGAAGCGGCCTTGCTGTGAATGTGCTTTGTCTTGCGACACTGCTTCTGACCCAGGGCAGTGGGCGAGATGCAGGGATGACCCGTCATCCAGGAGGAGCCAAGAAAATAGGGAGGGAAGGGGTGAATGGGAGTGGAGTATGTGGGGATGGAATGGATGGGAGTGTTTTTTTTTTATGCCTTTGTTTTTTGGCTACCTCCCTTGTAAGGGGGAAAAAGCCTTTAGTATATGTATGTGTAATAACTTGAATACTCAAACTGCCAAATACCGCAGTATCATGGACCAAATGGGCAGAGAAGAACTACTTCAGGACCAACAAAAGCATAATCAGTTTTAGCATTCCATCAATAATCACCAGCATCTCATAAGAAATAAGAATGAAGGAGACTGCAAGAGACCATAAGGCCTACACTAGGATAATCCTATTAGCATTTCATAAACAATCACCAGCGTCTTATAAGAACATAAGAATGAAGGAGACTGCAAGAGACCATAAGGCGTACACTAGGCAGTTCCTCGGGGACAAATATCTCACTGAAGAATTGTAGCCGTAGAGCGTAGCGGCAGAACAGAGGGACAGTACAAGTTAAATGTTTACCAGTATTCTTTCACGAGTGGAAATTAATCTCGTAAAAGAATTCAAGAATGATGTGTGACTCTGTTCCGTAGGGGTGTCTCCATGTCCCTGAAATAGTGACTGCATAGATTTTATGTAGTCAGTACCATACGGTGTCAATGATACAAAAATATAAATAAATAAATAATAATATCAGTGGTACAAAAATAGATTGATAAATAGATAGACAAATAAATAAATAAGTAAATGAAAAACAGTCCCTAAGCACTATAATAAAATAAAGCATTTAAGTCATACAATAAAAATTAATAAAAAAAAAATATATTTTTTTCCGATGACTCTTCCCAGTTTATGTTCTGGCGACTTTATTCAGCCGATTGGAGAACCCTAGCATCGAAAGAATCAATTAATTATTCACTTAAAGACATTTCAAGATCATAGACTTGAAACTCCTACAGAACCAACCGACTTCCTGTATTCAAGTCTCAGTTGGTGTACTTTACAACTTATCACTTGAAACGGGGATGAGGGGGGGAGGTCTGAGGGGGAGAGGGGTGTTGGGGGGGGGGGTTTAGGGGAGGAGAGAAGCCATTAACCACTATGTCTTCAAACGTCACAAAGCCACACTTGGGGAGATTAATTGCGACAGAATATACCAGAGTTGCGAAACTGCGTCAGACCTGAGTCAAGACGACGACGTCTTTAGAAAACGGGATCCATTCCGTGTTATGTAATATTTTTCTCTCTCTTTTCTCCCTCCCTCTCTCTCCCTCCCTCCCTCCCTCCCTCCCTCCCTCCCTCTCCCTCCCTCTCTCTCTCTCTCTCCCTCTCCCTCCCTCTCTCTCCCCTCTCCTCTTCTCCCTCACTCCCTCCATCCCTCTCTCTCTCTTTCCCTCTCTCTCTCCTCCCTCTCCCTCCCTCTCTCTCCCTCCCTCCCTCCCTCTCTCTCCCTCCCTCCCTCCCTCCCTCCCTCTCTCCCTCTCTCTCTCTCTCCCCTTCCTCCCTCCCTCTCCCTCCCTCCCTATCTCTCTCTCTCTCCCTCCCACTCTCTTCCTCCCTCCCTCCTCCTCTCCCTCTCCCTCCCTCCCTCTCCCTCCCTCCCTCTCCCCTCCCTCCCTCTTCCTCCCTCCCTCTCTCTCTCTCCCTCCCTCTCTCTCCTCCCTCCCTCCCTCTCTCTCCCTCCCTCCCTCCCTCCCTCTCCCTCCCTCTCTCTCTCCCTCTCCCTCCCTCCCTCTCTCTCCCTCCCTCTCTCTCTCTCTCCCTCCCTCTCCCTCCCTCCCTCTCTCTCCCCCTCCCTCTCTCTCCCTCACTCTCTCTCCCTCCCTCCCTCTCTCTTCCTCCCTCCCTCTCTCTCCCTCCCTCCCTCTCCCTCCCTCTCCCTCCCTCTCTCCCCCTCCCTACCTCTCTCTCCATCCCTTTTCCCTCCCTCTCCCTCTCCCTCTCCCTCTCTCTCTCTCCCCCCTCTCTCTCTCTCTCTCTCTCTCTCTCTCTCTATCTCTCTCTATCTCACTCTCTCTCTCTCTCTCTCTCTCCATCTCTCTCTCTCTCTCTGATTGTTTCTCCTTGCACTTTCCCATTTATTATCTCGTTTCTTTCTTGTCTCAGCTTATCGTTCAATTCATTATTTCTCGTCTTTAGGTCCTCCCACGAGCAATATGTCTCAGACATCACCGCAAACATGAAATCTCTCTTATTATTCGTATCGTAATCATCACCACCATCTCTATCCGATTCACCATCATCATCATCACCACCACCGTCACCAACATCACCAACACTACCATCATCACCATCACCTCCGTCATCATTACCATCATTGTAATCACCAACACTATCACCATCGCCAACACTATCACCACCACTATCACCACCACCACTATCACCACCATCACTATCACCACCATCACTATCACCACCATCACTATCACCACCATCACTATCACCACCATCACTATCACCACCATCACTATCACCACCATCACTATCACCACCATCACTATCACCACCATCACTATCACCACCATCACTATCACCACCAACCCTATCACTACCACCAACTCTATCACTACCACCAACTCTATCACCACCACCAACTCTATCACCACCACCAACTCTATCACCACCAACTCTATCACCACCAACTCTATCACCACCAACCCTATCACTACCACCAACTCTATCACCACCAACTCTATCACCACCAACTCTATCACCACCAACTCTATCACCACCAACTCTATCACCAAAAACTCTATCACCACCAACTCTATCACCACCATCAACTCTATCACCACCAACAACACGATCACCACCACTACCACCTCCATTCCCTTAATTTTCTTCCCACCACAACAAACACCATTTCTCCTACCACCATCACCCCTATCGTGGTCACCACAACCACTACCACTAACTCCTTTTCTCCCTCATTATCTCCCCCACCATCTTCTCCCCATCTCTCCCCATTTACTGTGCTCGTTAAGTACACCACATAACGATTCTAAAGGAATCTTGGTGATCAGATTTTGGCAAAACAAGCGTGCCCACGTTCGGCTACCCCCCCTGGGAAGGTGGGAGAGGAGAGGAGAAGTGTAAAGAGGGCACCCTATTTACCTCAAATTTGACAGGAATTTTCCCTTCCCTAATTATGCCGAAATCGAAACTTCGTTTAATTTATTCTACTCATTTCTAAACTTATTTCGCTTTATATCATTCTAATGATATTTAGATTTGTTTGTATTTTCTTTCTCTCTGGCTTGCGATTTTTATTCCCGACATCTTGGTAAACACCAGATTCTGAAATGGCCTAAAGATGATGGAAGTTCCTCTCGAGGAAGCGAAAATAAAAAAGAGAGAACGCTGAATAAGCAATGTTGTATTCTCGTGGCCTTTTCTTGCCACATCGTTTCCGTCATGGTACCCGCCAGATTTCTTCAGCGGCAAAACACTTCAACTCGCGCCACGACAGCGTTTCTCTCTCTCTCTCTCTCTTTGGTTCTTCCTCATCTTCCTTTCCCTTTGTTTTTGTTTCTTTCGCAGTCTCTTACTTTCTTTCTTTCTTTCGGCGTCTCTTTCTTTCTTTCTTTCTTTCGCCGTCTCTTTCTTTCTTTCTTTCGCCGTCTCTTTCTTTCTTTCGCTGTCTCTTTCTTTCGCCGTCTCTTTCTTTCTTTCGCTGTCTCTTTCTTTCTTTCTTTCGCTGTCTCTTTCTTTCTTTCTTTCGCTGTCTTTCTTTTGCTGACTTTCTTTCGCTGTCTCTTTTTTTCCTTCGCTGTCTCTTTCTTTCGCTGTCTCTTTTTTTCTTTCGCTGTCGTTCTTTCTTTCGCTCTTTCTTTCTTTCGCTCTTTCTTCCTTTCGCTCTTTCTTTCGCTTTCTCTTTCGCTGTCTCTTTCTTTCGCTGTCTCTTTCTTTCACTATCTCTTTCGTTGTCTATCTTTCGTTGTCTCTTCCTTTGGATTTTTTTTTTGGGGGGGGAGTCTTTCATTACCCTTTCTTTAATTTTCTGTTTCTTTCTTTTATTTAATCTCTTTTATTCCTTCTATCTCTCCTTCGTCTCATCTTTCCTTCCTTTTCCCATTCCTTCTCTTTCGTTCACACTTTTCATCATTTCATGCTTCCTATCCTTTTCCCTCGTGTAACGACATCATAAGAAAAGACGAGGAACTTACGCCATGAGACGCTTAGCCCTAGGTGCTATGTCTTCCAGATCTAAGCAGAAGCTGGTCTTTGTCATGGCGACTGTACATCATCAAACTTTTAGTCCGTATTCATACACACAATATGTCATCCATTCTCCCCTCATCCAGGCCTCACCAGTCGATTGTCTGGTGTTATATATATGTATGGATTCTCGCCTGATTCGATATCTGCATCCAGGTCGTTCTCATCCATTTGTGTTCCCAAACCATACATCCAGTTTACATAATCCTAAGCAGTGTTTACAAGTCATAAAATATAAAACTTAAAAAACACAAATAGATAACTAACTGAATTATTAAACAACTTAAAAAAAAGTTATTAGATAAACAACTAATCCGATAAATAGATAAATAAAAATGTAGACCTAGAGCTTTACAATAATACCAATACAGTTGACAAGACTTTCGCGTGATCCACCAAGTCGTGAAATATGGTAAATGTGGCAACAGAGCGCGCGTTTCTATGATGGTCCAAACGCCTCAGCAATGAACGACGACAATCGCCTCGCTGCACATTTGCATACGGACGCGCGCGCTGTTGCCACATGTACCATCTCTAAAGAACCATGAGAACTATATGGAGACCAAGCGTATAGTCGCTCAATAATGTTCATGTAGTTCTCTGCATTGGGAATTTCTGTAGTGTAATACGAAAAAAAAATCAAATTTTCACAAGAAAATATGGAAAATCGGGGTGTTCTTCCGAATATTAGAAACTAATTCTAGAGATTACCATTAAAGAACTTTGTATGAATAGATGCAATTTAGAAATAGAGTCATAAATGTGTTTAAGGTGTGATTAAAGAAAGACAGCAGAAAGAAAAGACAGTAAAACGGATTTTAGTACAGATCAATAAAAAAAAAATACGTGACTGTGGTCCGTAGGGACGCCACCAAGTCCTGAAACGATATGGAATCGGTTGATACCAGACAATTTCACCCAGCCGTGGGTAGGACTCGACTCTTAGGGCCGTATTCTTAAACGAAAACTGGGGACCCCAAAACCGCACACCACGACAACGAACATCCTTATGTTCAGAGGGAATATGGTCGATATTTGCCACGAGTTTTTTGGGTCCCCGAATCTTTCAACTTTTAAGAATACAATCGTTAAATCCTTCCACCGCGTTGATATCAAATGCCAGACGATCTTTATTCGGTTGACGGTAGACCCAGCGCTTCATGCCAGTCTGCCGTTAGGTGATTTTATTCAGCTAACGGGAAATTAAAGCCTTTATTCTGTCTGTTGCCCAGTAATTTCATTCAGAACGAAACACGGAACCAAAGGCACAAATGTTTGATAAGAAAGCGTGAAAATCCAAAATCGTTAGATAAACAAGTAAATAAATAAATAAATGAATAAATAGATGAACAGATGAATCCATAAATAAATCAATTATCAATAAATAGATGAATATATACAAATAATGAATGAATAAAGAAATTAATAAATAAACAAATATTTAAGTACATAAATTAATTTATTATATATAGATAAATATATATAAATAATTAATGGATGAATAAAGAAATTAATAAATAAATTAATAAACAAATTCACGCAAAACCACTTCACGTGAGAAAAGTTGGTTTTATGTACCGTAGTTTGCCAGCGCCTGTGAACCATTTCTACCACTGCCGTGCGTGTATATGAGGGTAATAATGCTGGATGGAAGAAGAAAAAAGAAAGATAATTAGACAACGAAGGACTTTAAACATAAACGAAGAAAAAAGGCTCAAAAGTAACGTGAACGTTAATAAAAGAAACGAAACTTACGGAAAGGAATGCAAACGCGATAGGTAAAGAAAGTGAAATGATAATAAATGGAAATCCAAAAGAAACGAAAAAATAAAAAAAAAACAAGAAAGAGAAACTGAGAAAGAACAAGATGATATAGGCAAAAAAAAAAGAGCAGGAAAAAGACGAAGAAAAGAGCAAAACAAACGATAAAAAGAGAAACCACGAGAAAGAGAAATAAACAAGGAGGAAAAAAAATCAATGAAAAAGAACGAGAAAAGGAGAAAAGATTAAAGATTAGGACAAATAAAGGATGGGAAATGAGATATATATGATGGACACGAGAAAGGCGGGGAAGGAAGGAATCGAGACGAGATCGATCACGGCGATTAAGGACCAACAAGGAAAGAGGAGGAAAGAAATTAACGAAATCCCAAGCACGGAAGAAAAGAAAGGAAGAGAAAAAGTGGGAGGGAGAGAAAGGGAGAGAAAGGGGGAGAGAGGGGGAAAGAGGGGTAGAGGGGGAGAGGGAGAGAGGGGGAGGGGGAGAGAGGGGAGAGAGGGGGAGAGAGGGGAGAGAAGGGGAGAGAGGAAGAGAGAGGGGAGAGAGGGGGAGAGAGGGGGAGAGGTGGGAGAGGGGGGAGAGGGGGGAAAGAGAGGGGAGAGAGAGGGGGAGAGGGGAGAGGGGGAGAGAGAGGGGGAGAGGGGAGAGAGAGGGGGAGAGGGGAGAGAGAGGGGGAGAGGGGGAGGGGGGAGAGAGAGGGGGAGAGGGGGAGAGGGGGGGGAGGGGGGAGAGAGAGGGGAGAGGGGGAGAGGGGGGAGAGGGGGGAGAGGGGAGAGGGGAGAGGGGGGAGAGGGGGGGAGAGGGGGAGAGGGGGAGGGGGAGGGGGAGGGGGGAGAGGGGGATAGGGGGAGAGGGGGAGAGGGGGAGAGGGGGAGAGGGGGAGAGGGTGAGAGGGGGGGAGAGAGGGAGAGTGAGGGGAGAGAGGGAGAGAGGGGGAGAGAGGGGGAGAGAGGGGGAGAGAGGGGGAGAGAGTGGGGATAGAGTGGGGAGAGAGTGGGGAGAGAGTGGGGAGAGAGTGGGGAGAGAGTGAGGAGAGAGTGAGGAGAGAGTGAGGAGAGAGTGGGGAGAGAGGGAGAGAGAGGGGGAGGGAAAGGGGGAGAGAGGGTGGGAGAAAGAGTGGGAGAGTGGGAGAGAGGGTGGGAGAGAGAGTGGGAGAGAGAGTGGGAAAAGAAGAGGAAAAGCGAGACAGGGGGAGAGATTTAAAAAAATACAAATCAAATTACAAACAAAAAGAAATATGGGTCTTTGGACGAGATGGAAAACAAAAAAACAGATGGAAAAAATAACATATTAGATGTGGAGAAAGGAGGAGGGAACAAGGGGGGGATAAGAAGGGAACGAGTAGGAAGGGGGAGAGGATAAAGAGGAAGGATGATGAATAGGAAGAGGACGAGGAGGAGAACTAATAGGACGAAGAGAACGAATAGGAAGAGAACAAGGAGAAATAGGAAGAGGTGGAAGAGGAAGTGGAAGTGGAAGAGGTGGGAGAAGAGACGGAAAATGAGGTGGAAGAGGAGGCGGGAGATGAGATGGAAGATGAGGTGGATGAGATGGAAGATGAGGTGGAAGAGGCGGAAGAGGAGTGGAAGAGGAGTGGAAGAGGAGGCGGGAGAGGAGGTGGAGGAGAAGGTGGAAGAGGAGGTGGAATAAGAGGCGGGAGAGGAGGTGGAATAAGAAGCGGAAGAGAAAGTGGAAGAGGAGGCGGAAAAGGAGGCGGAAAAGGAGGTTGAAGAGAAGGTGGAAGAGAAGGTGGAAGAGAAGGTGGAGGAGGAGGTGGAAGAGGAGGCGGGAGACTACGAGGTAGCGGGTGGTAGGACCACGCGACGAGGCAAACTGAAGCCAACTTTTCTTGTTCAGAAAGAATCCGACTTTTTTCTTTTGAGGTTCAGTACAAGTGAATCTACTGGTACCCGGCGTGTGCGATCGTACACAAAAGTGCTCAAGCACATTTTGGTGTCCATTTGTGATTTCGTGTGTGCGTGTGTTTGTAGTGTAGTGTAGGGTTGTACGTGTGCAAGTGTAGAGTTGTAGGTACGCAGATTTAGGTGTATGTGTGTGTGTGTGTGTGTGTGTGTGTGTGTGTGTGTGTGTGTGTGTGTGTGTGTGTGTGTGTGTGTGTGTGTGTGTAGATGTGTGTAAGTTTAGGTGGTGTAAATAATAATAGTAATAATAATAGTAATAATAATAACAATAATAATAATAACAATAATAATAGTAACAATAATATTAATAACAATAATATTAACAACAATAATAATAATAACAATAATAATAATAAAGATAACAATAGCAATAATATTAATACTGCTACTACTACTGATAACAATAACAATGACGATGATGCTGCTGATGATGGTGGTGGTGGTGATGATATAATAATAATGACAACAAAAATGACGATGGCAACAACAACAACAATAATAATTAAAATAGAAATAATAATAATCATAATAATAATAGAAATAATAATATTTTTATTATTTTACTGGGTTGTCTAAGTTTTTTTTCTATCATTTCTCTCGATCAGGTCAGGTTTTTGTGCTAAATCGGTTTAAGGAAATCCGATCTTCTGACTAAATTTATCATATTTTTTGCGACATTTTCGTTTGTTTTTTGTTAAAACTTTTCATCCGAAATAGTTCTTTTTAAGAGAAAAAAAATCGTTGTCTATCACAATTCATTATCAACTGTTACAAAAAAATTATTAGTGTACAGTGAAAATAAGACATTGATAACGGTAAGCACATATAGATTGGTTGTTTGGTCATCATTGTCCAAAACTCGGGTCTTCAACATCCGTTTTCTTTGAACTCTTACAAAGCCCAGCGACATGGACGTCTGTTTTCCGAGTCCAACAATAACCAGCCATCATGACTGTATCCCTTCCAGAGTCCCTGATCTCTGATCCCTGATCTCTACCTCCTTCATGTCCTGACTTAATCTCTCTCTCTCCCCTGCTTATCGCTCATTGATCCCAGGTTCTCAGGATCAGTTCCTTCCCCGTCGGCCTATATGTACTCAGAGTGTTTGCCATATGTCTGTACTTGAAAAAGCTGTAACAAGCGGCGAAACGTCGTACCAATAAAGGTTTCGATCTCACACGGTGTTGATACTCACAGATCCATATGTGAAAGTAAGCAATGCATTTTGATGCTCATGTTGCATTCGAGATTTCTGGAAGTAGTCAGCACGTTGGTGACAAAGTCCTGGCCTTTTTTGTTGTTATCCACAACTTTATGGATGGGGATGACAGGTGGTAATGGACATGGAACTGCCTAATGTAGGTCTTATGGTCTCTTGCAGTCTCTTTCATTCTTATGGTCTTATGTCCATCTTAAGAGTTCTTCATTACCAGAACAAAAGCCTTTCATGCTTCCAGTTCCACTTCGGTCACTGACTCTTAAAACTTTGTGGCTCTTCAAGCTTGTGCAGAAGCTGTTCAGTACACCAAGTCCTTCTCTTCAAAAAAAAAAAAAAAAAAAAAATGATGCGTGCACTGTCAGGAGTTTTTTTTTTCAATCTGGATGCCACCATTTTGATAGAGG
>NC_134813.1:40720926-40733426 GCF_046742065.1 Oratosquilla oratoria | reverse complement strand
ACAAATTAATTAATAAAAAATAAAACGTGTATGCTTGTTAGCGACTTCATACTATGCAGGCAAACCTTAACATATTGAACTCGCATCACGAAGAGAACGAAAAAACGTAGAGACTGAACAACTTCACACTAGGCTTAATGACCTCCTTATGGTTCGATAGCCTAAGAAAAATAATAATAATAATAAAAGTAAAATAAAAATCTCAATAACAAAATCAGAATATCTTAGATGATATCCTTCCACCACTTCAGGAAACTAACTAATCATCTCCCCACCCCTTCGGAGGTAAAGGTATACATAAGGGTGTATATAAGAGTGTACATGATAATGTGCATAAGAGTGTACATAAGTGTGTACATAAGTGTGTACATAAGAGTGTACATAAGGTATATGTAAGGGTGTACATAAGGGTGTACATAAGGGTGTACATAAGGATCTACACAAGGGTGTACATAAGGGCGTACACAAGGGCGTACACAAGGACGTACACATGTGCGTACATAAGGACGTACACATGGGCGTACATAAGGACGTACATAAGCGCGTACACAAGGGTGTACATGAGGGCGTACACAAGGGTGTACATGAGGGCGTACATAAGCGCGTACACAAGGGCGTACACAAGGGCGTACACAAGGGCGTACACAAGGGCGTACATGAGGGTGCACCGGTGTAGGTGTAAGGGAACTGAGTGGGTGTATGCGCACATACAACTCTGACAAACAAAGAGCATCAGTTTGCCAAAAGACAGAGTCTCGCTAATGTCAGACCATTACGTATGCTGCAGCTGTCTTTCCGCAACAAACTGTGATACAGCAATATATCTTAAATGTATGCAATAAAAAGCTGAAATGAAGAATGTGTGTGTGTGTGTGTGTGTGTGTGTGTGTGTGTGTGTGTGTGTGTGTGTGTGTGTGTGTGTGTGTGTGTGTGTGTGTGTGTGTGTGTGTGTGTGTGTGTGTGGGTGTGTATGTGTGTGTGTGTGTGTGTGTGTGTGTGTGTGTGTGTGTGTGTATGTGTGTGTGTGTGTGTGTGTGTGTGTGTGTGTGTGTGTGTGTGTGTGTGTGTGTGTGTGTGTGTGTGTGTGTGTGTGTGTGTGTGTGTGTGCGTGTGTGTGTGCATGCGTGCGTGCGTGTGAACATGCGCATAAATGGGAAACTCCAGCAAAAATCTTTTGATAAACACAGGAAAAAAGCTCCCGTAAATAACTGCATGACTGTATACAATGTGTATCGAGCCAAGCATTATGCTTTTATGACAACGCTGACACGATAAAGCCGAAATAATCAGAAAAGACAAATTTTTTCTTCTTTTCTACTTATTACTGCGTAGGCTGTCATCGCCATGGCTATGGGTTTATTTATACGAAAAGCTATTTGTAGGACAAATAAACAAGTTAACAATAGATCATGGAGGGGGAGGGGGGAGGGGCAGGGGGAGGGGGAGGGAGAGGGTGAGGGGCAGGGGGAGGGAGGGAGGGGCGGGGGGAGGGTGAGGAGTAGGGGGAGGGATAGGGGCAGGGGAAGGGGAGGAGAAGAAGGAGGGGAGAGGGGAAGGGGGAGAGGAAGGGAGAGGAGGAGGGGGAGAGGAGGAGGGGGAGAGGCAGGGGGGGAGGCAGAGGGAGGGGCAGGGGGAGAGGCAGGGGGAGGGGCAGGGGGAATGGGAGGGGGAGGGGGAGGGGGAGAGGCAGGGGGAGGGGTAAGGGGGAGAGGCAGGGGGAGGGGATGGGTAGGGAAGGGAAGGGGAAGAGGTAGGGGGAGGGATGGGGAAAGAGGGAGGGGAGGGGAAAGGAGGAGGGGGAAGGGGGAGGGAGAGGGGGAAGGGGAGGGGAAGGGGAAGGGGAAGGGGGAAGAGGAGGAGAAAGAGGAGGGGGAGGGGGAGGGGGAGGGGGAAGGGGAGGGGAGGGGAGAGGGGGAGGGGAAAGGGGAGGGGAAAGGGGAGGGGGAAAGGGGAGGGGAGGGGAAAGGGGAGGGGGAGGGGAAATGGGAGGGGAAATGGGAGGGGAAAGGGGAGGGAAGGGGGAAGGAAAGGGGAGAGGGGGAGGGGAGGGGGAAGGGAAGGGGAGAGGGGAAGGGGAGGGGAAAGGGGAGGGGAGAAGGGAGGGGGAGGGGAGAAGGGAGGGGGAGGGGGAGGGGAAAGGGGGAGGGGGAGGGGAAAGGGGAGATGGAGGGGAAAGGGGAAAGGGGAGGGGAAAGGGGAGGAGAAGGGGAGGGGAAAGGGGAGGGGAAAGGGGAGGGGAAAGGGGAGGGGAAAGGGAAGGGGAAAGGGGGAAGGGAAGGGGAAAGCTGGAGGGAAAGGGGCAGGGGAAGGGGGAAGGGGAGGGGAAGGGGTAGGGAAGGGGAAGGGAGGGAGGGGAGGGGAAGGGGAAGGGAAGGGGAAGGGGGAGGGGAAGGGGGATGGAAGGGGCAGGGGGAGAGGTGGGGGAGGTGGAGGGGAATGGGCAGGGGGAGAGGTAGTGGCAGGGGGAGAGGTACTGGCAGGGGGAGAGGGAGAGGTAGTGGCAGGGGGAGAGGTAGTGGCAGGGGCAGGGGGAGGGGCAGGTGCAGGGGGAGGGGCAGGGGGAGGGGCAGGGGCAGGGGCAGGGGGAGGGGCAGGGGGAGGGGGAGGGGGAGGTGGAAGCGAGGGGGAGGTTCCTCCATAGCGGGTCAAAAAATAAAAATAAAAAAAACAAAAATATCCACTCGGCCAATGACATTCTCCACCAGGACTCATTAATGCATACATTGAGGCAATGAGCCATTGTATCATTTTTTAAGTAAAGGCAAACAGACCCACGCTTGCTGTAACATAATATTCGTCAGCCAACTAACGTTGTATTTTGGAAAAGGGATTCATTAAAAAAGAACCATTCGAATAATATAATGTCAATGACATAGCCTCACTATTCACAAAAAAGACCAATGGAGGAAAGATCAGTTGATAATAGAAACAATAGGATCACTTTTGCAAGTGAATTATAGTTTCAAGTTCAGTCAAACTGCGGTTCTGAATGAACAGCTAAGTATTCTACAACAAAAACATGAACAAAAAATGAACAAAAACATGAACAAAAACATGAACAAAAACAAAAACATGAACAATAACATGAAAAAACAAGAACAGAAAGATGAACAAAAACAAGAACAAAACAAGAACAAAACAAGAACAAAACAAGAACAAAAACAAGAATAAAAACAAGAACATTCTCCACTTGAAAGTGTTATTGGGAGAACATCTTGTCTTTCGTGGCAAACAGATATTTAGATCCTAAAGTGACCAGCTGGCCAGAGAGGAGCCTCGTTCACTAATGACACCAGCTGCTTACATAAACATCGACAGCTGGCCCGCGCGTGCTGAAGTACGCACCAACTTCCAACGTGTTAATTACAGTTCCCGGGCGTTACCTCAAGTTTATGGAGCGCTGTTGGGGAAAAAGAATCGTACATGGTGTTATGAATCCTTGTAAGACAAGCCACAGGTATTTCTATTATAACCAACACTTCTGAAATACCCAGAGAGTGGAACAGCAGTCCATATATCGATCCCCTCATTCTGTTAGACTCGTTACATTGTGAAGTGGTTTATTACTGATGAATTTAGGAATATTTTATTTTTTGTGTCCATAACCCATGAGCATGCAGTTCATTAAGAGTGATAAAGGACGTGACACATTAGTGTCTGAAGGTTATATGTAGGTCAAGCGAAAATATTTAGAACATGATGTTGTATCATATGACTGCAAACAACGCAGATATAAGGCAGCATGCAAACTTCTTAAGCTCTGACAAATAGCATGGAAGAGTCTGCTACAGGTAACTGAAGTCCAACACTTGATACCTCTCAAGGTTACCAGGAGCCCAGCTGATACATGTAATGACTTGTCTGTCACTAGCTCTGTGATGCGGGGCGCGTACCCGACACGAAATGGGTTGTCAACCCTTGACACTATCTAACGATTCTATTCAGACGATTGGGAACATCTTTGCACTGAACTGGATTTCGCTGGATTAAAACTGAGCGAAAAAATCTTATCTGTATTTATTTATCTATTATTTCCTTTTATTAATCTATTCATTCCTTGTTTTGTGCTTGTTTGTCTACATCTACTTACTTGTTTAGTCTTTCATCAGTCCTCAACGTGGACGGTTAGGTCTGTTGAAATTACTAACCACTGCAATATATATATATATATATATATATACATATATATATATATATATAACATATATTATATATATATATATATATATATATATATATATATACATATATATATATATATATATATATATTATATATATATATATATATATATATATATATATATATATATATATATACATATATATATACATATATATATATATAATATATATATATATATTATACATATATATATATATATATATATATACATATATATATTACATATATATATATACACACACACACATACATATATATATATATATTATATATATATACACATATATATACATATATATATATATATATATATATATATATATATACATATACATACATACATACATACATACATACATACAGTGGAACCTCGATTAACGAGCACCTCGCATAACGAGGGATTCGCATAACGAGCCCAATTTTGTTTAAAGAAAATGACTCGCTTAACGAGTAACGCTTCGTATAACGAGTCACGAGGAGACAACATAAGTCCCTGTATCCTGCACGTGACTCACTCCCACCTAGGGTTGGCATTTCATGCAGTTAATAGTACTTAGCAGATTTTTTTAATACAACATATTTTTAGATATGGAATTCATTCGAGTAAATATTGAAAGTATTTTATGTTTGCCATTATTTCAGTAACGTTTAGCAGACATTGCAAATAGTAACAAATTATGACAACGTTGTAACAAACGTAAGAAAATTCACTACAAAGAATAAATCGTAACAAAATTGTTACAAACATAGCAGTTCTGGCAATCCTGACCCCGACTGCTTCTCTGCTATCAGTCCGAGTTTAGCGCTCGTTGTGTAACAACTTAGTGTCGTTTGTGATCTCTTTTTTCAAGTAAATGTGTAAGTCTTAGGTTTTAGGTAAATATTTATTCATTATTGTGTTTTAAATAATGAAAATGAACCTGCTTCAATTCAACGGGGTCCGAAACGCATTAAATTTCATTGTATTTTTTTTCTTTCTTTTTTATGGAAAGATTCGATTCGATCGACGAGTAATTCGATTAACGAGAGATTTCCTGGAATGAATTAAATTAATCAATCGAGAGTCCACTATATATATATATATATATATATATATTTATATATATATGTATATATATATATATATATATATATATATATATATATATATATATATATATATATGTATATATATATATATATATTTATATATATGTACATATATTTGTACACATATAGACACATACATAGTATGTCAAAATAGGCACACACCTTATTTGTATGCACATTAGACACAAAAGAAAGAAGAGTTGCAAAAGACACGAGGCGAGCTGCTTACACCAGGAGCCACTTAGCTGTAGCCAAGCCATTACAGCACCTTTCCCCTATGTGCTTGGACAGTTTGAACAAATGGTAGTCACCATGACACATTTTGTCCCAGAATAACAGTGGTGATGATAATGATAATTGTGATGATGATGATAATTGTGATGATGATGATAATTGTGATGATGATAATTATGATGATACATACATACATATACCAAGGCTTTTTTCCCCCTTACAAGGGGGGTAGCCAAAAAGAAAAAGGCATAAAATCATGATGATAATGATAATAATAACAACAGCAACAACAACAACAACAATTACTATTATTATTACTATTACTATTATTGTTTCTATTATTATTTCTATTATTATCATTATCATGATAAACGCACTGACCAAAAAGAACATGTTAATATCACCCACAGGGTTGAACCTGTTTAAATATTGAACTTTTACTGCACACGCCGTGGATATCTGCTCCAGTTGCGTTGGTATACACACACCCGTGGCATAAATACTAACACTCGCCCACCATTACACCAAGCAAAGCAACGTTTTCAACATTTACAAGCTGCATCCCAGTGGACACCAAAAAAAATCGCTCAAAATTATTTCTTCCATAAAAAATCGTTCAAACCGATATTACATTCCATTACTACAACATACTTGAATTGTGGAACATAAACGAGAGTTTTTGTACACAACGTGAACCAATACTCGACCAGCCCTGCAAGCCAAAAAGGTGCTGAGTGGATTATTGTTTTCTCTCTCTCTCTTCCTCCCCCCATCTTCTTCCACCCTCTCTTCCACCCTCCCTTCCTCCCCATCTCCTTCCCTCCCTCCCCATCTCCTTCCCTCCCTCCCCATCTCCTTCCCTCCCTTCCTCCCTCCCTCTTTCTCCCTCTCTCCCTTCCTCCCTCCCTCCCTATCTCCCTCTCCCTTCCTCCCTCCTTATCTCCCTCCCTCCCTATCTCCCTTCCTCCCTATCTACCTCCCTCCTTCCCTCCCTCTCCTTCCCTCCCTCACCACCTCTCTCTCTCCCTCCCTTCCTTCCTTCCTCCCTCCCTCCCTCCCTCTCCTTCCCTCCCTCTCCACCTGTCTCCCTCTCTCCCTTCCTCCCTCTCTCCCTTCCTTCCTCTCTCCCTCCCTCCCTTCCTCCTTCCCTCCCTTTCTCCCTCTCCCCCTTCCTTCCTCTCTCCCTCCCTCCCTTCCTCCCTCCCTCCATCTCTCCCTCCCTCCCTCTCTCCCTCCCTCCCTCTCTCCCTACCTCCCTCTCTCCCTACCTCCCCCTCTCCCTCCCTCTCCCTCCCTCTTTCTCTTTCTATCTCTCTCCCTCCCTCTCCCTCCCTCTCTCTCTCTCTCTCTCTATCCCTCACTCTCTCATTCCCTCTCTCCCTCCCTCTATCCCTCCCTCTATCCCTCCCCATCTCCTTCCCTCCCTCTCCACCTCCCTCTCCATTACCTTCACTCCCTCTCTCCCTCTCAACCTCCCTCTTTCCACGCCTCGGCCCAGGTTCGAGTCTAATGGCTACAGATCTGCTAATTGCCCTGGTACACCGAGTACGAAAGGCAAAGGTGAAAAAATCTGTTGTAGTTAAACGCTCCTTAATGTGAGGTTCTAAAGGCAAAACCAGAACACCACTTGCATCTCAATCATATTATGTTGTTGTTATTGTTGTTGTTGTTGTAGGTACTATTGTTATTTTTTGCCCCAGTTGTTGTTGTTGCTGTTGTGAGTACTATTGTTATTTTTTTCCAGTTGTTGTTGCTGTTGTGGGTACTATTGTTATTTTTTGCTCCAGTTGTTGCTGTTGTTACTGTTGTGGGTACTGTTATTTTTTGTTCCAGTTGTTGTTGTTGCTGTTGTTAATACTATTGTTATTTTTGCTCCAGTTGTTGTTGTTGTTGCTGTTGTGGGTACTATTGTTATTTTTGCTCCAGTTGTTGCTGTTGTTGCTGTTGTGGGTACTATTGTTATTTTTTGCTCCAGTTGTTGTTGCTGTTGTGGGTACTATTGTTATTTTTTGTTCCAGTTGTTGTTGTTGCTGTTGTTAATACTATTATTTTTGCTCCAGTTGTTGTTGTTGTTGCTGTTGTGGGTACTATTGTTATTTTTTGCTCCAGTTGTTGTTGCTGTTGTGGGTACTATTGTTATTTTTTGCTCCAGTTGCTGTTGCTGTTGTGGGCACTATTGTTTTTTTTGCTCCAGTTGTTGTTGCTGCTTTTTATTGTTGTTGTTGCTGTTTCTTGTGTGACTTGCCCGGATCGCAAGTTTCTTATGAAACTTCGCCATAATTCAAACGATGTCGTCATTCTATCGACAATCAAAGATATTATAAGGTTAAGCTCAGATCTTTATTCTTCAAAGCATTTCGTCAAACACAAAGAAACAGCCATATACCTTCACAGGCTAAAACAATAATTTATTCATCTCTAAAAAATATTCTATCCTCTTTAAGGTTTCTGAACCGACTCTCAAAGGATTTTAATCGGCTTAGAAATGTTTTTCAGTGAATAAAAGTTAATCGACAAGCATAAACTCCTTAGCGTAAGTAGCGTTCCACGCACTGAATACATTAACTTGATACTGGCCACTCTATTACAATTTACAAGATTAACACAGATTAACAAGATATTAAACCCGAAAACTAACAAATAAAAATAGGCTGTAATCACCTCCACAGAAATATATAGTAATATCGTAAATGGTGTAGTCAGGTTCATAGTAATTATCTGCACAAAAACAATGGTATCGATGGCGTTGGTGGTAGTGATAGTGATAGTGGTAGTGGTAGTGGTAGTGGTTGTGGTTGTGGTTGTGGTTGTGGTTGTGGTTGTGGTTGTGGTGGTGGTGGTGGTGGTGGTGGTGGTGGTGGTGGTGGTGGTGGTGGTGGTGGTGGTGGTTGTGGTAGTGGTTGTGGTAGTGGTTGTGGTAGTGGTTGTGGTAGTGGTTTTGGTAGTGGTTTTGGTAGTGGTTTTGGTAGTGGTTTTGGTATTGGTATTGGTATTGGTTGTGGTTGTGGTTGTGGTGGTGAACGAGACACACACACACGCTGCGAGTCGTTACTCCAACTCTCGTGGACGGGGAGTTGTGTGTGTGTGTGTGTGCGTCTAAAGGTCACAGCATTACCCATAGATCGGTCATATATGAGCTCTGAGCTCTCTTCTGGAAGGGAAACACCTGTCGGTTACGAGTCCAACACGTGATCCAAGACCATAGTGGTGAATCACGCACACGTGCACACACACACACACACACACACACACACACACACACACACACACACACACACACACACACACACAGACTCTTCATACACATTACAATCCCTTTGACTTCCCTCCTATCACAGGACTGCGACCTCAGATCAATCTCGGCGACAGCGTTCTGTAAACACGTCTGACATATCAAGATATTGCCCGGGGGACTTGGCAAACTTTGCTCTAGCTGAGTTGCTGGAAAATTAAATGAAAAAATTGGGAATTCCATGAAAACCAAAGTCAACCGTGAGACCTTGCAATTCTCGTGATTTCGGTCGCGGGGGGAACGCGTGAGAGAGCAGCTGTCGAGACGAGGTGCTTTACACAACGGGACACAACACGACAGAAAATAGAATAGAATAAAGTAAAAAGTAGTAATAATGATAATAATGGTAATAATGGTAATAATATTTATGACAAGTTCAACTATAACAATGATAATAACAACAACAATAATAACATCAACAGCAACAATAACAACTATAACAACGATAAAATAGTAATAATAACAAAATAATAATAACAATAACAAAATGATAATAATAATAATAATAATAATAATAGTAATAATAGTAATATTAATGATAATAATGATGATAGTAATAACTATAATTATAATTATAATGATAATAATAATAATGATAATAATAGTAAAAATAAGAATAACAATAATAATGACAATGCTAACAATAATTGATAGTGATAACAAAGATTATATACACTTAAATAGAATTAATGAATTAGTGAACAGAAATATTATAACAAAATAATGATAATGAGATAATGATAATGATAATGATAGTAATAACTATAATAATAATAATAATGATAATAATAATAATAATAATAATAATAATAATAATAATAATAATAATAATAATAATAATAATAATAATAATAGTAAAAATAAAAATAACAATAATAATAATAATGATAATGCTAACAATAATGATAGTGATAACAAAGATATATATGCACTTGAATAAATAAAATGAATGAACAGAAACATTAAAACAAAAACAAAAGATACAAGCAGAAACAGGTTTCCGGTTTATTTGCTTCAAAATTAAACACGACAGCCCTGAACCACGTGTACAGACAGCATGTTGTCCAAATACAGCTACGATGCCTGGACCAAAGTAACGAGAGTTAACATCACAAAATTATATTTAGCACACAAACAGGTCACAACAGTGGTGGCAGCGGTGGGAGGTGGTGGGAGGTATGATGGTGCTCGTGGAATTGGTGGTGGTTGGTGTAGTGTTGATGGTGGGCGTGATGGTGGTGGGTGTGGTGTTGATGGTGGGTGTGATGGTGGTTGTGATGGTGGTTGTGGCGGTGAGTGTGGCGGCGGTGGTGGTGAGTGTGGCGGCGGTGGTGGTTAGTGTGGCGGCGGTGGTGGTGATTATGGCGGCGGTGGTGGTGAGTGTAGCGGCGGTGGTGGTGAAAGAGGGTGTGGTGGGTGTGGTGATGGTTGTGGTGGTGATGGAGGTGGGTGTGATGATAGGTGTGGCGGTGGCAGTAGTGGTGAGTGTGGTGGTGGTGAGTGTGGTGGTGGTGGAGATAGGTGTGGTGGTGGTGGTGGTGGTGGTGGTGGTGGTGGTGGTGGTGGTGGTGGTGGTGGTGGTGGTGGTGGTGGTGGTGGTGGTGGTGGTGGTGGTGGTGGTGGTGGTGGTGGTGGTGGTGCTGGTGTTGGTAGTGGTGGCAGTGGGCGTGGTGGTGATGGAGATGGATGTAGTGGTGATGGTGGTGGTGGTGGTGGTGGTGGTGGTGGTGGTGGTGGTGGTGGTGGTGGTGGTGGTGGTGGTGGTGGTGGTGGTGGTGGTGGTGGTGGTGGTGGTGGTGGTAGTGGTGGTGGTAGGTGGTGGTGATGGGTGGTGGTGACAAGAGTAGGACTGGCTACTATGATGCGACCAACCTCTACAAACAATTCAAGAAACAAAGCGAAATAGGCAACCAACCAATACTACAAACATCACACCCTGAACATGTAGTACATCCCGGATTTTGCAAAAAAAATAAACAAAACAAAAATGGACGAGGGGGACCCGTGCCTACACAGACCTACGAAAAAGAAATTGTACTATCATAGAAAACGGACTCGCAATCAACCACTATTGAAGAAACAAACTGATGGACCCAAAAACTGCGGCAAATATATGCGCCACAGTTATAAAAACAGAAATAATGATAAATATATGAATAAAAATGTAAAGATAAATAAAGAAATTAATATTTAAAGAAACAAATCAGAAAGTAAACAAGTCGATAGATAGATTAATGGAGAAGTAAATAAATAGTATATCATTGAACAACAATTCAGTTTTCCCTGATTAACATCCAGGAACCACCATTGAAGCAAACGACAAACTAAAACATCTAAATAAGCTACGAAAATGAAATTTAAAAAAATGAATAAATAAACGAATAAATTAATTAATAAACATGAACAAGTAAATAGATAAATAGAATATTTGAGAAATAGACGACAACAGAGGAAACAGAAAAGATAAATAAATAGATAGATGAAAACAATACCTGCGTGAAATGCAAACAAGAAGGAAAGTGAATATCAGAACAAATATTTAGATAGCAAAAGTCACGGTTAGTTGGTGGAAACGCAAGATGGCATACAGGAACGAAAGAAAACGAAATAAAACGAAATAAAACAAAACGAAGAAAACTCTATGGATCATAAACGAACACGGACGAAACAATAAAAAGATAAAGGAGGTAAAAAAGGAAAGAGAGAAAAAAATGTAAAAGCTAAACGCGATGTGAACAGTTTGAACATCAAAATATAAAATCACAACAATGAACATCAAAATATATTAGAATCACATTTTCAGAAAGAACAAAGTTTAAGCAAACGACAATAAGTACAATGACAAAAAGAAGACAAAGTATAATTAGTCTACGTGTTGTACACATATCATACCACGATCCTACCAAGTACCACTGTGGGGGAACATAGTCCCCCACATAGGCTTATATGCGATATTTTGGCTTATAGTATCGCCGCTGCAGAAATGGAATGGACAAGGAATGTATATATTGTGTAAAAATAGCTGGCCTTCGGCCTTGTATCATATTTGTGTAGGTGTCCATATTACGCCTGTACTACAGGTATTTGTATCCTCATGAAACACAACCTAGACCCTGCCGAGCCATGTTTCGGTCAGGATGGGTCGTTTGCCTCTTTTGCGTACGCAGGGTGCGTATATGAGGATGCCAGGTTTTGGTGTCCTGCCCAGTTCTTTTCTGTACTCACCACAAGCGGTGCGCGACTCAGGTCATTCTGCTCTCACTTTTGTGTTTAGGGCAGGGCTCCGAGCCCTGCCAGCGTTGACCCAGCCTAGGTCGACACTCGCGCTAACCAGAATAAAGCCACCAAACTCACTCGAGTTTCTTTCACTCCCTCGGCACCAAAGCACAAGTAACATTCTTGTAATGTTACACCACTTCAACCCAAGTTTACACAATCAAACCAAACAAGATACAAAAGAAAACTTACTAGTAGGAAAGTAAAATACAAAAAAATATTCACCTAAACAAGATGTGTCTACACGCAGACGCATCTAATGTGCACACTAATACGAATGTACAGGGTGGTCCAAATGTCTTGTTACCCGTACCAATAGAGGTACAAGTATTACAGTAATACAGAATACATGGCCTGGATTCAGGCTGCTTGTATGGGCACATGAGCGCGTGCATTCAGGTAAAAAGAGCGTAACAGGGGTTGT
>NC_134813.1:40708426-40715926 GCF_046742065.1 Oratosquilla oratoria | reverse complement strand
GCAAAAAACAAAGTGAAAGGTGGTGGCGAGTCCACACCAGGAGCCGCTGAGTAGCTGCGGCCGAAGTCATCACCTTTGCCCTATGAGCCTGAACTATTGGGGCAGGTAACAGTCACTGGTGTGAATCGGAGAGGAGTGCGGGATTCGAACCTACAACTAAGCGAATGCGACGCGAGATAAAAATGCAGAAACCAAGAGGTACGATACACAGAAGAACGAGATAGGAGGCGCTGAAGTTAAAAGAACAAGAAAGAGATCAAGAGAACGACAAACTACACAATGCAAAACTACTTTTTAGCACTGATGAAGCGCATCAATATAGTCTACAAGACCACGACCACGCACACGCACACGCGCATGCACACATCTCTGACGAACTGGCGAAGACATGATCTGGGTGGATCTTGCCGTTGGCCACAGACCTCTTCCGAGCTGTTCCCTCGATGCCTCAACGCCTCAATCTCTACTATCGGTGCTCACTACCGCTCGCACCTCCCAACCACGCCACACTCAACCCTGACCATCAATCCCAATGATAACCTTCTATCAGAACCCTTGTTCCCCAAACTCTCCCCCCAAGGAAAGTCGTGGTCAGATCTCTCGACCCGACCAAGAGGTTTCGCTAAACAGAAGTAGCGTGTGTTGCTGGGTGCTCGATCTGTTTATTCCCATGTACAAGAAAACGTGTTTTACTGTTATGTGTATACTTTTATAGAAAATGTATAAAATATTTAGCAACAGAAGCGATATTCGCATAACGAAACTCTTGTGACAAACACTTTCATTCACGTTTACATCTGCCATTAGCCTCTCCGCCCGTCCTCTTTCCCGCGGACTGGAGGAATGCTTGTATAGTTCCACTTTACAAGGAAAAAGGGGACAAGTATGAGTGTAGTAATTTCAGAGGGATCAGTTTGTTGAGTGCAGTTGGGAAGCCTTATGGGAGGGTTTTGATTGAGAGGATTAGGAGAGGAACAAAGGGATTGATGAGGAACAGTGTGGGTTTAGGACAGGCAGGGGTTCCGTGGATCAGATTTTTGTTGAAAGGCAGATATGTGAGAAAGCTTTAGGAAAACGTAAGGATGTTTTTTCGGCCTGTGTGTATTTCGAAAAGGTTTATGATAGGGTAGGTAGGAAGACACTGTGGGAGGTATTGCTGATATATGGGATAGGA
Source organism: Oratosquilla oratoria (assembly GCF_046742065.1). Classification (NCBI taxonomy): domain Eukaryota; kingdom Metazoa; phylum Arthropoda; class Malacostraca; order Stomatopoda; family Squillidae; genus Oratosquilla; species Oratosquilla oratoria. The sequence goes on along the minus strand of NC_134813.1, from coordinate 40,714,752 downwards.
GGAGAGCTGTAAAGAGCATTCAAGAGTTTTTACGAGAGTAGTAGAGCCTGCGTTAGAATTAGAAATAGAGAGAGTGGTTTGAGGGGTGAGGGAGTACGTGTGAATATTATGACGCATCTCGAAGGGAATTCTCCCCGTCTTCTCTTTTTCTCCATGAGGGGGACGGAGAGGGGGGTCGCCGATTAAATTAAGCGGCCTTGCTGTGGATGTGCTCTGTCTTGCTGCATTGCATCTGACCCAGTGCAGTAAGTAGGAGCTAAGATAAGAAGGAGGAATGGTGAGTGGAAGTGGAGTATGTGGAGATAGAATGGGTGGAAGTGGATTTTATGACCGTTTTTTTTTTTTTTTTTTCTACCTTCCTTGCAAAGGGGAAAAAGCCGTTGGTATATGTAGTAGTAGTATCATCATCATCATATTTATTATCATTTACTATTACCACTACTATTACCACTACTATTATCACTACTATTACCACTATTATTTTTATCATTATCATTAACATCATTATCATTATTGATAACATTTAATCCCTTCAATGACGTGTTGAAGGGGTCTAGGCTCTTGCACTAACTTGGGAGATGAACAAAGGTCAAAACAAAACGAGAGATTAATTCAAGAGCAACAATAGGAATTAATTATCAGTCCGCTGCCCTGGTCCTTCTTTGTAAGCTAACCGTAACCTCCAACAAACCGGCCACATCCACAATGATAAAACATATCGACTGGACACCTTTTGGTCCATAGCGAGGCCGGACGTAAATTATAAACAAACAAAACATATTAGAAAAAAAAAATAAGACAAATAAAACTAAATAAAATAAAATAAAATAGAATAAAACAAAATAGAATAAAATAAAATAAATAAAATAAGATAAAATGAAACAAAACAAAACAAAATAAAAATAGAATAGAAAATAGAATAAAATAGAATGAAATCAAATGAAAAAGAAAAGAAAAAAAAAGAACAAAAAACAAAAAAACTAAAAATTAGAAATTGAAATACAATAAAACAAAAATAGAAATAAAATAAAATAAAACAAAAAATAAAATAAAACCCTAAAAAGCAAAACTAAATAAAAATAGATAAATTCAATAAAACAAATATTAGTAAACAAATGCTCCTACCCCCCAACTCTCCCCCCCCCCAAAAAAAAAAAAAAAGTCTTCAGACAGAAATGCGGCCAGACTGACGCGAACGTTGTCCGACTCGATCTAACGGATGTCGCGTCATATGGGTGTGAGTGACTGACGATGCATAGGAGGCGACTCGCAACGTATCATAATGGCCGTGTCGGTCCGGGGTTAGGGGGGAGAGAGTAGGGGGAGGAAGGGAGGGTAAGGAGAGAGAGGGGAGGGTAGGTAGGGCAGAGGGAGAGGGGGGGGATTGATAGGGGAGGTGGATAGGGGGGAGGTGGAGGAAAGGGGAAGGGGAAAGTAGGGGTGAAGGAAGGGAGAGGGGGAAGGGGGGAGGGAAGGTAGTGAAGGGGCGAGGGGAGGAAGGGAAGAGGAAAGAATGGGAATGAGGGAGAGGGACAGGGGAAAAGGAGAAGGGTGGGAAGAGGAGTAGGGAAGGGGAGGAGGGAAGGAGAGAAGGGGAGGAGGGAAGGAGAGGAGAGGAGGGAGGTGGAAGGAGAGGAGAGGAGGGGAGGGGAAGAGGGGGAGGAGGGGTGGGAAGGGTCGGGGAGGAGGGGAAGGGGAGGAGGAGAAGTGGAGGAGGGGAGGAGGGGAGGAGGGGAAGCGGAGGAGGGGATGAGGGGGAGGGAGGAAGGGAGGAGGTACGTGCTCTCCTCCGTGGGACCGCCATCTTCCTTCCCTTCTCGCGTCATACCCTACCAATACGGTTGTACAGAGTACGCACAGATTTGGGTCAACGAAGACATCAATACTCTCCGTCATTTTCCAAGTGTTCTGGGGCCCTTGGTTAAGTTAGTTCAGTTTAGTATAGTCTCAGTTTAGCTTAGTTTATTTTATAGTTTTACATAGCTAAAGTACCGTAACGTAATACAAGGTAAGGTCAGGTCCGGGTATTGTTAGGCTGGGTTAGGTTGGATTACGTTAGGTTAAGTTGGGTTAAGCTGGGTCAGGTAGAGTTAGTTTAGGTAAGGTTTGGTTAGATTAGGTTAGATAATGTTAGATGGTACACGAGCTTAGAAATTTACTATACGAAGACAGTCTTAGGCACCTTAATTCACATTCTCTGCAGGCAGGGTCATCATATTAAGACAACAGGGCAGGACTCGTAGTAATAGATTTAAATTGGATAAATTCGGGTTTAAGAAGGAAATAAGCAAGAACCGGTTTACCAATAGATTGGTTAAGGAATGGAACAGGTTTAGTAACCATGTCGTGAGCACTGAAATATTAGTTTGCTTTAAGAGAAAATTGAATAACTTTATGAATATGGATGATAGGTGCTAACAGACATGGAACTACCTAGTGTATGCCTTATGGACTCTTGCAGTCTTCTCCATGCTTATATTCTTATGTTGGGTTACGTTAGGTTATGTAATGTTAGGCAAGGTTAGGTGAGGTAAGGTTAAGCTAGGTTAGGTTAGGTTAGGTTAAGCAAGAGTAGGTTAGGCTAGGTTAGGCAAGGTTAGGTTAGGTCACCATACGGAGGACTGTGGACAACTCATAATAAACCCTTTTTCACGAATCTACATGTTTTTATTCTGGCTAACGTCATAAAATTCTATTCAGTTCTTGGGCGGCCCCGAAGTGAGCGTATGACTCACCGCCGCCTTGAAAGGAAGGTCGACATTTGCTCGTATAAATCATGTGACGACGACCATAACGGCTCTTCCTCTGACGTCAAGTCGCGCATTCGCGAGACGCCCAAAGCCAAAACATAAACAAAGATGAACGACCGTATTTGAGTCACTCAGATCATTTCTACGATAAGATTAGTTACTTTTGTCATCTTAATCTGGCCTATCCACTTTAGAAAAGTTTCGCGCCAGAAATGGGTTGAATATCAGTCTTAATTAGATTTAGAATAAGAAAAGCATTGTAATGGCCAGTGTATTCGTTGAAATTAAGAATAATGTAAGAATTAGGAAGAGGCTATTTAAAACCAGACAATTAAATTGGCGTGGCTCATTATCACGCACCTTAGACTCACCAATTATCAATATTACCTTTTGTGGTAAATGCGTCTGTCTATCTGTGTAGCTGCCCGACTAATTGCATGATTTTTTCCGCTCTACTGGTCATAATTTTCTTTTTTTCATCTCATTAAAATTGAGATTGACGTGAACCTTGATTCATTCGCAATCGAACGCGGTGCAATTTATTAGGAATGGATTGAAAAAAGTCTAAAGACAAAATACACCGAAATCGTGATTTTAAATACAGGTAACTTTTTGCAATGTATATTTGCAAATGTAATCGATAGTGACACTAGGTCAAAGCTAATCGATAGACCAGAATATAAAACTGTACAACGTATTATTCCCTGAGGGATCGATCAAATGATGATAAGTCGAACAATTTGTCTTTCAACATTTCACTTCGTCCAGAAAAAAATAACAAGTGAATGAATAATAAATAAATAAATAAGTAGACGAATAAATAAGATAAGATTATATTAAATAAAAATGGACGTCCCTTAGGATGATTACGATAAAAATTTTGAGTGTCGACAAAATTCAAAAATTTCTGAAAGGAAATGAAAACGACTTTTTGGGTCGACCCGCATACTTTCTGGAATCTTTGATGACAGGATTTCGATCGATCGCTCAACAGGTTTCTCGTCTAGACCTTCGTGTGGCGTATTCAGAGACCACATGAATCACATTTATACAACTGTTTACAACAATAACGCATGCCGAAAGGAGACCCTTTGGTCCATACGGATGTCGGATGAAAATGTGAAATAGAACGAGATAAAAGTAATTAGGTTTATCTCTGTGAACTAAAAAATTTCGACACCTACAGTGGGCTTATTCTATTTTGTCTCCAATTTCCCCAGCTTCGGCAGCAGTGATGCGTCTCCTAGCGTATGATACCCCTAACCACTTTCACAGGGAAGCACTGATGTCCTAAACACGACCGCCATTAACAAAAACCAAGTCAAACATTAAAAGCTACCTATTAATCTAATAATGTTAGTGAACTAGTTTTTACTGTGTGGTGATCAATCCTTAACCTTTATTATCAAAGACATCTAGTTCTGTATCTGACCGAATCGCTATATGCTCGGCAACCCATGGCACGTGTGCCAAAATTGGCACGTGTGCCCAAATTGGCACGTGTGCCAAAATTGGCACGTGTGCCAAAATTGGCACGCGTGCCAAAATTGGCACCCGATAGGATAGACCCTGACCCGTCAGGTGGTGTTAAGAAACTGTTACAACATCGAAAATTATTATCACCACTCCAAACAAACATATCGCGATAAAGAGATCAAAGCGAAACCTAAATATATAAAAATTAGCATTCACTGGCAACCCCATTTTGTTTAGGTCGTGTCTGAAAACAAATTATGTGACAACTTGCGTTTCAAAGGGTTACGCTGGCATGCAAGGTTCTATAAATCGTGTTGTCAGACGTTTGCCAACCCTTATGTTACTCTGTTGTCATTTGGACATATTGTGTCAAAGTTTACCTCCACTGTAGACTTTCAAATGGATGTTAGTATTTTGACAACATTTTGACAATCATGTCTCAAATTAGACAAATGAAGCGCAGACTCACGTGTTTTTCGTCGTTTGTTATGATCTCCCAGACCCGCTGATGACGTCACTACTCTTAATCCAATAAATCACCCAAACCACCGAATTGAACAAAATTCGTGAGCCGGAATTCCAAGCTCAGCTTAGTTATGATTAAACTGATTCAGATTTAACTTAACCCAGCGACAAATCTCGTCGTACTTCAATCTTTTATTCTAGACAGTAGCAGACGCTTTAATTCAGTCGGTTAAGGAATTCTGTTTAGTCTACAACCTTCCCCATAGCTAATTCTCAACCATCGTATCTTCCCCCACCTTGGCACCAGTCCCCATACTCCCTTCCACTCTCCTTGCCACTTCTGACGTGCAAAGATCTACCTCTAAGGAGGGAAACCCCGAATAGAAAAGAACAAATTTCCTGAAGAAGAAATACCCAGTCATTCTTCGTCAAAATGAAAATTTGCTGGACCACCACCGCACGGCCCAGATTTCATAAAAACTCTACGGTTGTAACATCTGAACTGAAACACTATTTGATATTTGTTCTTCACACACAGTCTAGGCGGACTGCAACTCTTTACAATCCGCCTAGACAGGAGTTGAGGAAATAGAAAACGCAACACATTGGCTGCTCGACTGCGCCACGGAAACTTCTGGATAACGTAAAACTTCTTTTGCAACGACGAGAAGTCCGAAGAGAGATATTTTGGTCTCCGATTTAATCCCCACATGGAAAACCACTATTTCAATTTGTCTTACCTTTCTCGTCACAAAGGAATTAAATAGTAAATACTGTGATAACATATACTGAAGCCAAATTAAATATGCAAATGGTTGACATAATTCACTGGAAAGGAGTGGGGATAACGAAATTACATTTGAAACTTGATGCCACGTTATTTCATTCCATTATTTTCAAAACCCTAGCCCAGGACGTCCACCTTGTTTTTACCACTATCATTAAATCAAAGTCGATGATATTTCTTTCTTCGAGATGTATCAGTATCTTCTCTACAACCAAACAAGTTTACTATCTACTTCATTCCAACTATTGATTTCCAGCTACGTTTCAGCCACTACTACAGTCCTTCCCATTTGTCTTAACAACATCGTCCTTGTCCTGTGATCAGTCCATTTCAAAGGTAAACATCTTTATTCACCACAACCCCATACATCTATGGTCTTGTTCGAGTTCCTTTTAGCATGGCATTAAGTGTCAATTTCCCAAAAACAAGCAACAGACATTCACCTCTAACCACAACAGCTCGTGAATTTACCAGAATGTAGCGGAGAAAGAAAATATACAACGAGAATAATATCTAAATACATTTTGCCATATTGTCTGGCAGCGTTCCACGTTTGATGACGTTCTCTCTCTCTCTCTCTCTCTCTCTCTCTCACACACACACACACACACACACACACACACACACACACACACACACACACACACACACACACACACACACACACACACACACACACACACAAATAGAAACATAAGGATTAAACAAAAATATACATACATATATATATATCTTATTATACTATATATATATATATACACACATACATATATACATAAATATATAGATATATAAATAGATGAATGAACAGATGAATAGATAGATAATGAATAAATAAACGAGTAAAT